>NW_025765308.1:0-202657 GCF_003918875.1 Haliotis rubra
ATACGCACACACACAAACACAAAACTATCCCGAGGAATGGCCTTCTGGTGTTCAAGGGTCTGAAACGATATAAGGTGGCTGTATACACAAATCATGCATGACATATAGCTTCAAGTATGCAGTAAGACAAAGAGATAAAACCACGAGTCAGAATGTTGATAGCGTTCTCTGCATTGAAAACACTCATTTAAAAATGAAAAGACATCGACAGGACAACAGCGACTTTTAATATCAATCCATAATATATCATGCGTCTGTGTATAGGATGCTCACTGAATGATCAACACGCCCCAGTTCTGTTGGGGCTCTAGAACAACCGATGATGAAGGAGCTTTGCTACTTCTGGTTTTACCAACTCTTGCTGTAGCTGTACAAATTCTTTTTATGCAAGGGATGATGCATTTGATGACAGAAAATTTCTCAGTCGGTAATGTGAATTATGTAATGTGACCAAATTTGAATGTGTGAGCGAGTGATAAAAGCATTGCCTCAGTTTCACTTCGTTACTCAGAACTTCGAACGTGGCTCTACGGAACG
The DNA here is from genome assembly GCF_003918875.1 of Haliotis rubra. Taxonomy (NCBI): domain Eukaryota; kingdom Metazoa; phylum Mollusca; class Gastropoda; order Lepetellida; family Haliotidae; genus Haliotis; species Haliotis rubra. Next base: position 538 of record NW_025765308.1, read on the forward strand.
GTTTGAGGGGATCCCAACGTGCGTCCATCGAGACCCTTGGTTATCAACTCTTTCAAACCAACAGACGTAAGTAATGAAACAACTCAAATATTTGGACAATCGAAATGAATTCCGCCAATTATAGTTTTGAAGCAAATTCTTAAACGATTCTGCCGACATAGCCTTGATATATTTTTGTGAAACCAGAACGAGGTAAGTAAATGACACTTACCAGTGTAGATGAATTTCTTTGATCTGATCAAGAGTGAAGATGTGGCCAGCTGGGATGTTAAAGCTGGTAGTTGCCCATGGCCTACATGGAATCTATTCTACCGGGTTCTTGTATTTGGAAACTCAGAACATGAAATGGTAAAAATCGCGTCACAGTGTTCTCTGGCATCAATTGCGATGGTCAGCAATAATGGGTTCGTTCTTTCCAATACTAACTGTTCCATTACGGTGCTGCGCCTTAGTGAGTGAGTTTAGTTTTACGCCGCTTTTAGCAATATTCCAGCAATATCGGCGGGGGACACCAGGAAATGGGCTTCACACAATGTACCAATGTGGGAATCGAACCCGAAGAATGCTGGCGTGACGGGCAGCACTACCACTAGGCTACCCACCGCCCCTTACCGCCTTTTGGTGTGCATATTAGTAGCGCTGCTCATCGTCAGATGAGATGGCGAGTCAAATATTCCCATCCTGTTTCAAAAAAGTAATAACTTTCAAACGGTTCAAAACATGTTTGCAACAAACGTGCGGAAAATCTCACAATTTGCCCTTGCAGGCGGCTGGTGTGAAGTATGTTTTGCAGCAATTCATGACGTCATGTTTGTTTTGGGAGATGGCGGTGTGCGCGGTTTGACTATCAATTTCCACAAATATGATCAAGATAGTTCAAATGAAAATGTCAAACAGCATATGTGCTTGAGATGATATATGTGACGTATATTGATTCTGTTGCATAGTTTCATTTCATGAAAATAGAGATTCGTCTGTATAATTTTAGATGATATCTATACAAAGTATATATGACTTCGTTCCCTTCACATGCTCTGCCCGGGGGTATGCACACGACTTCCTACAAATCAAAGCATATTGCAACATCAGCAAAGTTAAATAACCTGCTATAATGTGGTATGGATTTACACCCAATACATATTCGCGATACCAGTACCCTTATAACTGAGACTGTATTTGAATTCTCCATCATAAAGGGGATAGATATTTTAATGTCAAAAGATTAAAGGACCCATTTTAGTAATGTTAATTATCGATTTAATCATCATGTGATTTTTCAAAAAGATTGATCCTGTTAAAATGAATTTTTGATATATGTTTTGTAGTAAATAGATAAGGTTTTATAATTGTTAGTTTAGATTTATCAACTTCGATTTGTTAGTGGCTGTACCCTCAAAGGGGGTTGAAGTATTACAAAATTATTGTATCCTGACGGTGTACGTAAAGTCCCAACACATTTAGAGTGAGGGTTAGGATTGCCACGTTTTAATCGTAGAATATGGTAGTAGCTTACTAATTTATGGGTAGATTTCTCTTCTGTCGCCAATTGGCTGAAGGGATGGTGTAAATCCAACTAGGGTCCATGCGGGTAGCAAAAGTAATGTAAGTCCCCATGGTCCCTGGTATGGTGATCTACCTTCAGTTATTTGGCGATTTATAGCCCATTTGTATACTGTATTGTGTTTTCCCCTATAGGTTAAACGTTTTGGATTTAATTACTAGTTTTACATACATATCTGTGATATTCTAGTTGTTTTACTTTGTCCTTCGTCGGCAGGTTTGTTCATAAACATACCTTATATTTCATTTTCAATATCAAATGTTCTCGTCACGATATGGCTGAAATATTGCCGATGTGACGTTAAATATTAACTCACTCACTCACTTATAGCGAGATTTCAACGTGTTGAATGGCCAGTTTCATACTTACTGGAAACCTGGCCCTGTGCGAAACAGGTGACTCTCTACTATCCCATGCGGTTCGATGCTTGATCCATACGGCAGCTGTCAACCATGCATACATCGAACAGCCAGAAACGCCATAGCAAAGCACCACTGGAAGATACGAGATTCACTGCTTTCATACCTGTTGCGGTAGTAATCTTGACCTCTTCTATTACATGAACCTATTTGATCTGCATGCACAGTTTTAATTAAAGATTATAAGTCTTGATTGGTTAATGTATTTTTGATTGGAACTATTTGAAATAACAAGTCGCTTGAACATAGTGTGTTATGCTATCAAAGGTTATATCCCTCTCGAAGATCAATCGATAATGTTCTTCTGCGACAACAATCGAAGATAACGCTTTGCGTCCCACGCTGTAAGGCAGCAGTAGAAGGAGGATGAAGCTGCAAATAACTGTGTAACCAGGAATGTATGTTTTATATTTAGTATACAGGCCATGGAAACTGAATTCTACTTGACAACACTGGTGAAGAAATAAGTCAATTACTTTAATTTCCATTTTAGCATTAGGACACATTCTGTGTTATGGGCCTGCAATACATTATTGATAAGCCACACTGATCTCAACTTCAGTCACAATAAGGAGCGGTGGGTAGCCTTAATGGTTAAAGCGCTGGCTCGTCACGCCGACGACCCAGGTTCGAATACCCACATGGGTACAATGTGTGAAACCCATTTCTGGTGTTCCCCGCCGTGAGCTGTGTTGTTGAATATCGCTAAACGCGGCGTAAAAAGTAAGTCAGTCACAACAAAGTATCTATCTTTAAAAGGTTATCCATGAAATACCATTTTGTTCCCTGGAATTCGAAATTATAATGTTTAGATGATTTTGTGTTATTTTCCCACCATATTGCCACTCATGTTGTCGAACACTTTGTTAAAAACCGCTGTGATAGAGTTGGAATCTTGGCTTAATTTTAAGCTGTCAGTTAATCACTAACATTAATTTGATTAAATAGTTTATCAAATGTTCAGCAATATATGTTTGACATTTGTTTATTACATGGACCTTTAGACATCATGTATCACACTGCATTATCCTTCCAGATAAATTAGAAGATTTGATTGGATAATTTGTGAATTGTTTGAAGTCCTTTGAACACTTTGTTCAAAACCATCGAGAATGTTCGTCTGCGACAATCGTTGAAATAAGAGAGGAATGAAAACGTTTCAGAAAACAGAAAAATAACCTTAGGTATCTGCTACAAGGGTGTTTGCCAGGATGGTGCTGCCGTATCATCCCAATGGGCCATATCACCCCATAGTATCATGCAAATAGCTGAGCAACCAGCAATATTTGTTTCCTGGCCACTAAAACTGAATTCAACTGATACATTGATTGTACAAATAAGTCATTTTACATTCCTTTCAATGTTTCCCATTAGAACATCTGTGCTCCTGGCCTGCAGTACATCTTTATAACCCGCACTGATCCCATCTTCAGTCATAAAAGTAGTTTTCCTGGAAGTCATTATGTTTGGATAATTTTGTGTTATTTCCATGCCATTCGACTTTGTTAGTCGAATACTCTTTGCTAAACAGACATTGTGATATACGAAATCACTAATATTAATTTAGTTATATAACTCATCAAATAGCGTTTCGTATCAGTGTGACAAAACAGCCTGCCAGAGACCTTGTGCGTTAAGAAAATAATCTTCCTTAAATTTCAGCTTTGGCCAAGGTAGGATCAGACTGTGAGAGCTGGACTTGGAACTGTTCAACTCAATAACTCCCACTGTAACCAGGCCTGCAGGTGTGACGTGGGCTGCGGGATCTACGGAGATGCCTGTCGCATCCCTCACAGGTACGTTGAATTAACGTGATATCTGTAGGTTAATATCCGCGTGAATGAATGTGTTAGTGGGTGAATCTACACGTTTTATGAGCTTTCCGGCACCTCTGCCAAAACAATGAAAAGCATTTTTCCGAAGCCTCTGAAATTGCACATTGAAAGTCCATGGAAGTTCTACCCGTTTTTGGGGCGGTGGGGTAGTCTAGTGGTTAAAGCGTTCGCTCGTCACGCCAATTCAGGGTTCGATTTCCCACATGCGAACGTGTGAAGACCGTTTCTTGTGTACCCCGCCGATATTGCTGGAATATTGCTAAAAGCGGCGTAAAACCATACTCGCACACTCACTCTACCCGTTTTAATCTTATTCGAGAATGGCGTGTTTATGTGCTGAGTCAAACTTCAATTTGGACTGCAGGAATAAAGGAAACATGGAAGGCTGAAAATATATTCAAATTTAATAAGTTTGGTATCAAAAAGAGTCGGGTTTGTGAGGGGAGGCCTCCATCCTGATCTTGGAGGCGTTCTGTGCAAAATTGAACCAGCAGTTCAATCGAGGTATTCGTACTTCTGACATATTTAATCCCTGCACATGCTGTAACGACATCGTTTGCCCATCTCAACGGTTGAAACCATCGTTGTCCTCGTGTCTGTTTTACGTGATGGAGAAAACACGACTCTTACTAATGTCATAACCAAAAGTAAATACCATTTGCAACAATCATGTATTCAACATAAAACCCTTAAGCAGCGGACGTAATATATCACTTCAAAGGTGGAGATGGAAGAGAGTTAAAAATACGCGCTGTCACCTGATGTATACACTGGTTGCTGTTCAACAGCTTCCGTGGATCTATAATCGGACAAACATTTGTTGTTCAGCCATTCCATACGTTTACTTCAGTTCGCTTTGCAGTGTGTGAAATTTGTCCCAGAAGAGATATAATTTACGAAGGACATATAAATACAACAGGCGTGATGTCACTGTCGGGTTGTACGTATAGAAGGTGATGTGAGCGCAAGTGAAAAGGGTTGGCCATTTGGAATCAGCTATTGTTTCCGCTATATATCTGGCAAAACAGGGCGTGTACTATACACAGCAAATAAATTCAAAGTAAGATTTAAACGCAATTGTGTCACTACACACTTCCAGACAGTACCAAACGACTGACTGACTGACTGAGCTTGGTTTTACGCTGCTTTTAGCAAATATTCCAGCAACATCACGGCGGGGAACACCAGAAATGGGCGCCACACATTGTACCCATGTGGGGATTCGAACCCGGGTCTTCGGCGTGACGAGTCAACGCTTTGACCACAAGGCAACCCCACCACCCCAGTACCAAACGATGGTTCATAACACAGGCTATGTATGTCAGCAGCACCCAAATCTAGGCCTTGACCTTCCGTAACTCAGCGTCCTGCGCAGTAACTCAGGACTTACGTCATCGATTGTTTTGGTGTATTGTGCCACTGTCATTGGATCCCGAACAATATCTTCTCGACTACCAAACAGCAGCTCTATTTTCAAAGCAGAAGCTAATGCTATATTAACAGCTCTTAAATATATTAATAAACACCGCAAATATAAACAATACATCATCTTTTCCGATTCTCTTTCGTGTCTTCAGGCTATTAAAAATCTTTCTTGTAACCATCCACTTTTATTAGAAATTATTGAATTGAATAATGAGCTTGCTACTGCCAATGCGACAATGTCTTTGTTGGTTACCCAGCCACGTTGGCATTTCTGGGAACACAATGGCCGATCTTGCTGCTAAGGCAGCACTCAACAAATCTGTGACACCACTTCTGATCCCATACTCTGATTACAAAGCTAGCATTAGAACTTACATCTGTGATCTGATGCAAAAGAAGTGGGACACCCAAGTAGGTATCAATAAATTACATGAAATAAAACCCTATATCGGTTACACTCACTTGGGTTGTCAGTCCAGATTTGAAGAGGTCATCATGCGACGATGTCGTATTGGCCACACTAGATACACTCATGGATACCTATTGAAAGGTGAGGATCCTCCGTTTTGTATCCCTTGTGATGAGAGAACCACGGTCAAGCATGTCCTGCTTCACTGTGTTGAATTCTCCATCATAAGGGATAAATACTTCAATGTGAAAACAGTTAAGGATCTTTTTAACACCGTTAATTTTCATTTAATTATTGGCTTTTTAAAAGAAATTGATTTAATGAATGAATTTGGAATAATATGTTCTGTACATATATGTATTTTAATTATTGGTAGATTTGATTAGTAACTTAGATTGTTAGTGGCAGTGCCCTCAAAGGGGGTTGAAGTAACGTAAAATTACTGTCCTCCTGAGAGGGTACGTAAGTTCCAAAACATTCAAAGTAAATTTAAACCTACTACTAGTTTAATCGTAGAATATATGTTCGTTTAATTTGTGGCTAGATTATCTAACATTGCTAATAGGTGAGGGGGTGGTGTAAATCCAGCTAGGGTCCATGCAGGAAGCAAATGTACTGTAAGTCCCCATAGTCCCTTGTATGGTGATCTTCCTTCAGTTGTTGGCAATATATAGCCTTGTATTGTCATCTATAGTTAAACTGTTTTAGATTTAATTACTAGTTTTAAATTCGAATCTGTGATAATCTAGTTATTTTACTGTCCTTCGTTGACAGGTTTCTATAGTTTACCATTGCTTACTATGCATAAAATTAATTGTTCTCGTCACGATATGGCTGAAATTTTGCCGATGTGACGTTACATTTTAACTCACTCACTCACTATTGTTTTGGTGGTTATGCGCAATACTGGCCAACATTTAAAATTACTCAACTGCGACCTGGTTTATACACTGGTTGCTGCTTGTTACATTGTTTATGACAGGAATTACGTCGTACAGTCATCAGTACCTCTGATTGTCTTCCTTGATAAAACTATTTCAGTGAGTGAGTGAGTTTTGTTTTACGCCACACTCAGCAATATTACAACTATATGGTCTGTAAATAATCGAGTCTGGACCAGACAATCCAGTGATCAACAGCATGAGCATCGATCTGCGCAATTGGGAACCGATGATATGTGCCAACCAAGTCAGTGAGAAAACTATTTCACAAATGTAGAGAAAGTGTTCAAATTTAGAGAAGGTGTTATGTTTAATATTTAAGCTGTGTACAGTGTATACACTGCGGTGTTTTAACACATTGAATGTATTTGGACCATCACAGCCGTAGTTTAATCCCGTCCAGGGAAGTGCAGCACAGTGTATCCTTGTCCCTTGTACCTTTGTACGTTAAGTTGGCTGATATACAATTTATTTATCGTCATTTGCTTTTCAGAATGTTCCACCTTCAGCAACAACTTCACCTTGTACAAGTCCTCCGTCATCATAGGCTACGACCTCCTAAGCCGAGGAGCGTCAACTTACGAATCCTGCCCTGAGTTCTGCATCACCGACACCAGGTGTCAGTCGGCGGACTTGGACTTCATTGGGAGAATCTGCTACCTGAATACCATCACTTGGTTCGAATCTCTCCCACATTTGCTTGATTCGAAGAATGCAATATTTGACTTCTTCCAGCGGGAGTGCCTTTGGGGAGTTAACCCTGAACCGACAATTTAATATTCTAACGGGGAACATTTGGAAAAGTTATAACTTGTTTTTAACAATATGTTTAACAAATGTATTGCTTATTACAAAAGTGTTGTTTGTATGATACACTGGAAGTCAATGTTTTTGTGTGAAATGCAATTGTTCAGCTCCTCCTCTTCGAGAGTTGTTACTGTTTTGAGTCAGAAGCCGAAACAAATGTCCTAAGAATATTAAATGATTGAGTTAGTGAGTTTACTTTTACGCCGCACTCAGCAATATTCCAGCTATATGGCGGCGGTCTGTAAATAATGGAGTCTGGACCAGACAATCCAGTGATCAACATCATGAAAATCGATCTGCGCAATTGGGAACCGATTACATGTGTCAACCAAGCCAGCGACCTTGACCATTCGATCCCGTTAGTTGCCTCTTACGACAAGCATGGGTTACTTAAGGTTCTTTCTAACCCTGACCTTCACGGGTGGCTGTGTTCTGTACAGTGAATCTTAAACAGAGCAAATGCCAATCACAATAATCAATTACAACCGAGCTCCATGGGAATCAAATACTCGTTCAAACACACGTTAAAAAGTGCATACAATAAAACGTTTAATATATATAAGTCTGTTGTTTTTTCTTGTTCTGTTTCTTCCTTGTTTGTTATCTTTTAACTCTTATCTCTTTAGTCTGAGTTGGAAACAGATATTCTTTGACATTTCCATTTCAATACATGCAGTTTCGGGACCAAAACGTAGCACCACAACTTGCTATGTCAACATCGCTGAAGACAAAACTTGCTTAGCACACAGCTTTATTCATGATATTTGACAAAAGACGAAAGGGGTGAACCGGGTTCAGGAGGGGTAAGGGTTCAAAGTGATACCGTTGGTTTGAAGGCCTTAGCCATGACAATAACTGGTTTGTTCACTGACCCATTGTCACGCTAACAGAGCACACTTCGTCTCTGTTTAGGCTTACTTTCAGAGACAGGTTGAGAGATAACCTACCATAATGAGATCAGATCATAACCACTGTGCTGAAGTGAAAGGCATTCCCGTATTTGGTGTTGGTGAAATAACCGGTGCAACGACCATCATGGTTCAGCGTCTAACATTGATATCATGAACTGGTGAGGTGAGGTGAGGTGAAATTGGGTTTCACGTCGTGCTTGAGAATATTTCGCTCATATGACGACGTGCATGCGTGTGTATGTGTATGTGCGCCTGCTTGTACTAGCCCAGATTTAAGCTGGTTTTATAGTGCTAGCCCACTGAGATACCATGCCGCAGTGAAGCATGACTACCCCACTCAGACACAGTATACTTACTCCGAGCCGACCAGTCCTTGTTGTACCCATTAATGCCGAGCGCCAGGCAGGGACCAACAAGTACCATGTTTTAACGTATTTTGGTATGACGCGGTCGGGGATCGAACCCGCGACCTTCCGCTCTCCGGGGGGACGCTCTAACCGCTACACCACGGAGGCGGTCTCATGAACTGGTGTCGAAGTATTTTTGCAAGGTAGTCCATCGATTTCCGGGACCAAAATGCCGACAAATGGTCCGTTTCTGTCAATCGATCGATCGTTTGGGCCCTTCTCAGTAATTGTCCACATGTTAGTCAGGTCTTGCAGGTAGAGGAATTACACACTGTGGTACGAGGTCAGTTACCCATTGCACTTAAAAATTATGATGGGGATGACACGGGGTTATGATTAGAAAGAATATACTGAATGTTTGCTGGATGCATTGAATAGAGGGGATAACACGTTTACCAAATATTGAAACAGTTATGCAATTTGAATAAATGAAATTTAAAACAAACTTACTTTCATGGTTTCCACAAAAACAACACTGTGATATGTGCTTTGAAGTGTATCAAATACTGATGTCAGCGATGGGATTTTAGTATGCTAGTGCGAAACTTATTTTTCCATGAAGCTTTCCCAATATCTGATGTTACTGCATTGCTGTGAATTTCAATTTGGAACTTTAATCATGTTGATAGATACAAACAATTATAAGCAATTTATTTTTCATATTGTCTCTGCATTTGAGCTTTATCGCCTTTTTTGGGCGCCTAGCTGCATGTGCATCTTTTATAAAAGATAAAATATGTGATTTGGTATGTTATGATCGACTCATTATTGTCATTTAAGCCCTGGGGAATTACAACAGACATTTGTGTATGGCTTTTCCACACCGGTGACGCCAAACGGACGTATTCCCGGATTTATAGATCAGGTGTTTGAGATAATATGCTATGCATGAAACTTCAGAATATTATCCCAAAATGGCAGTTGGACGGTAAAAAGTCAATTACCCACCAGGAATATTGAACAGAGAGTTCCCGAAGACAAGACGCCATACTGAAACGAAGTATTTGTGTTTGTTCGACGTGAGAAATCGAGAAGTTTGTTTCAAGTGATCACTGTTTTGATTCCTATAGAATGTTTAAAACCCTACTCCAACCCGAAAAGTACATATCACACTTAACGTCCAAAAAGTTGAGAAATTCATAAATACGACTTAGATTAGGACTATCAAACTTAATTATTAATGAAGGAAGACGTATGTCCATCGACAGATATAAATGAATTTGCCCATTGTGTAAACTGTTATTGAAAAACGAAATTCATTTTTATTTGTCTGTCCATCTTACATAGATTTACGTAAACAATATATTCCTGAATGTTACCTCTCCAAGTCACCTACTGTAGCATTTAAACAAATCATGTCTACTAATGACAACTGTATTAACTTAAAACTATCGCAATACATTTACAATGCAATGTCTAAGCGGGATATTCTGTTAAAATCATATGTGTATTCAAACTGTATGTGATTGTACAATGCATTTAACTCCAATGTATATGGGCCGGAGGCCTGAAATACAATAAAGTTCTTTGACTTTGAGTCTTCTTTCTAAAGTTCACACCACCATACGCAAATGTTGAACTCAATTCTTCTGGAATGTTGGATAAAAACTCGGTGGATTTGTTCTGTACAATATGTTAACGCAAGTCCCGTCCATTTTGTTCTCAGCAACTCAGGAAATAGTTGTGAAGCGTTACCAAATAGCCAACCAAATACCATGCTAATCAGGATATTGCTGACAAAGGATACAAACTTATTTAGGAGGCGACGTTTGAATGGTGTGTGAGTGAAATTTCTAGAACATATAATTATATGTTTCGAACATTAGACATACGCGCGAAACAACAGCAATATACATTTTGAGGGATATATGTGCTGCCACGTTAGCACGTGCCAATGCACGTGTTGTTTTCTAACCCAGGTTCCCGTGGGTGTTACCACTAGTTTAAGTCAGTCAAAGGACTATTAAGTTACTGTACAGAATATGTACAGAACATGTGCACCTGGCTCCGTAAGCATCACCACCACGGGAATACGTTTTTGTTCATCTTGATATTATTGGACATTAAATGTTAATGAGAAATCTATTGTTTGTTGCCTTCTTGGTACAACTGCATTATATTTGGTCTCTGTCGTGGGAATTCCGCAGCACAGTCAGTCATCAGTGATAATAACTGACTGAACGGGTCTGTGGTCATTGCCTGGTTCATTGTGTGAGGTGGAATGATGGTCGGGGGAATAGTAGTTACTGGGGTGTCTGATCGCCGTTATTGTGTGGACTGTGTCCGAATAGCACATCCCTAAAATGCAGACAATCGGCCTACACTGACTCCGTGCCATAGCCTAGTCTATCAGGAATATTTGCTGCTGACAATGGAAAAGAATGACCAACAATCTGGAATGCCAATCATCAACAGTATTTTATAGGTAGAGTGGACGTGAATCAAAATCTGAACCACTGAAGGAGATCAGGCTTTCATTCGCATTGCAGTGCGACATGACCGTGGAAAGAATCAGATTATTTTTTCATTTTTTCTGTTTCTATTTTTAACTCAATTTAACGGTCGAAATTGGATCTCGTAACGTTTCACAGTGAATAATTAGCAGAATACAATCACGATATCGACAGACAAATAACATGACAGATGTCGATCCGGCTAACCAAGGACGACAACTGGCGCACATTTCATCAGAACGACAATTTTGCAAAACCGTACTCAAAGTTCAGTTGTGGAAGGTGAAGCTACTTTTAGTCAACCCGATAATTGCAAACTCTGATGTAAAACTAGATGACGATTAAGAAGAAAGAAATAGTGTTGTAAAGTGATTCTTTGACTGGATATTTGACAGAGAGGTGCATGGTGGCGCAGCTCTATCACGTTATTCAATCCCTCCTTCTGAACCTGTATTAATATGTTTCTTTGTGGTGATGTTGGTAAGGTGCCCATCCGACAACGGTTGTTATGTGGTAACAACAGCAGTGGTGTCCTTTTAAGACAAATGTTTTATTTATCTTACTTTGATCATGATAAGATTGAGTAGAGAGCTGGGTGTTAGGTACTATATTTAGACTGGGAGAGCAATCAATTTCTGGAAACTTGTGGCGTAGTTTCACCCGTATTTACAGAAATTCCTGAAGGGAAACTGAAGGGGAGTACTTCCAGACACGAAACACATTTTTCTGTTCTCAAACAAAGAAGCAGACTTGTTTGAAATATACATGAACACAAATTTATATCTGAAATGTTTTAGTGTTTACTGCGATGTTGAAAGACGATTTTTGTCTATTCATGAATATTTATGATAATCAAATTATTAACAAAATGAATGACTTGTGGAATACAAATACAGACGATGTCAACGTCATGCCATCGCAGACGCAAAACATCTCACAGACGATGTCACCAGTTTTCATTTCCGACCCAGGTGGCTCGCTACAAAAAACATTACACAAAAGGGGAGCCTTCATATTCTCCGGAAAGTTCCTGGTGAGTTCGACCAGAGAAGAAGTCCCATTCGCAGTCTGGGCTGCATATGGCCCTGAGCTCATGATGAGCCCTACCAGTCTGACTGTGGCAGGATTATCCGAACTCTACCTGCTGCATAATATATTTTAATCTGTAAAATATAATAGTAAACGTATTTATATGTGAATAATAAGAAACCTTATGATAAGAGTATTAGGGAAATAATCACCCTTCGATAACAGGAACACCTTTGATTTTAGAAAAGTACAAAATCTGTGGTTGCGTTCAGGATTTGGATATCTTCCAGTTTCTAAAGTAATTCTAAAGAACAACTAAACCTGGAACAAGTTAAGGGAAAATGAAAAACAAACATAACTTTAAACGTTTAAGATAGATTTGTTCTGTTTCTATAACACATTTGGGAAACAACTAGATGAATACCACAGTTATGGTAAATTGTGTTTCAGTCTTTGTTTAAATATAGATATTATCACCCAAAAGTAAAAGATAATAACTGCAGACAGACAGATACTGTATATATCATATCATGACATGTCACACAGTGATGCATGCCACTTGCAAAGACTTATAGTAAAATAATTATTGCACAATGCAAATCCTTCAAAAGACAAAGAAGAGGACGTATATTGAAAAGAGGAAACCATTTTGAACAAACATCGTTTGATAATAATAGCATGGCACAAGGCAAAGCTTATATTTGATGACCCTGGAATCATGACATCGGGAAAAAGTAAATAGCCTCATCTGACACAAATGTGTTAAACAAAACAGTTATTGTCATGGCTTCAATCCAAAGGTACTGGCAAATATTGAGCGTGCATTTTAAGGTGTATATGATCCCCCTTGAACTCGACTGTAATGGATTATTGTCGATTGTATGCTTTGTTTCAGGTTCTCTATATAGAACAAAGCCCAATCATCAACTATTCTTTTCGGGATTTATGTTTCAGCTATAGTCTGAAGAGAAGAAGTTGAAAGATAAAATGTTTTATTTTACAAAAATGTCATCAAGACTTTCAAGACTCCATACAAGCAACAACTTTGTAAAAAAAGCATTGAATTTGTAAATGTTCTGTGAACAAAAACAAGTCAGAACTTTTTTCAGAGGCCCGTAGAATATTAAATTGTCAGTTCAGAATTAACTCAGTCACCAAAGACATTCCCGCTGGAAGAAGTGAAAAGTTATGCTGTTGGTAACACGTGCAGATTTGACCGATTCGAACCAGGTGACTGAATTCAGGTAGCAGATCCTCAGAACAAAGTCAAAGTCTGCCGACTGACACCTGGTGTCGCTGATACAGAACGCAGGGCAGGAGTCGTAAGATGACCCCACTTTGCGTAGGAAGTCGTAGTCTATGATGACTGAGTGATTGTACAAAGGTAAGTTGTTGCTGAAGGTGGAACATTCTGAAAAATAATTTTAAAAATAATCTCTGTAAAGAAATTGAGTATTGAGCAACTTAATGTACAAGGGTGTAACATACAAGGGTACAATGTGCTGCACGTCCCTAGACGGATAACACTTTGGAGAAACCTACGGCTGTGATGGTCCATATATATTCAATGTGTTAAAACACCGTACACGGTGTACTTACTTACATGTGTTCAGTGTATAAAGCGTATTAAACCTAACACGGTCTCTACATTTGTGATATAGTTTTATCAAGAGAAATCATCAGAGGTACTGATGACTGTACGACGTAATTCCTGTCATAATCAATGTAACCAGCAGCAACCAGTGTATAAACCAGGTCATAGCTGAGTAGTTTTAAATGTTGGCCAGTATTGCGTACAATCACTACAAACAAAAGTGTTGACGTAAATCCAGCTTGGTTACTGTGCAGGACGCTGAGTTACAGGAAGTACCGAGGTGGCCTAGCTCTGGGTGCTCGTGGCATTTTGCTTGTGTTATAAACCATGTCAATGGTTTGGTACTGTCCGGATGTGTATGCGTTTAAATATTATTTCTCATTTATCATTTGCCTGGGTGTATACATGTACTTATCAAGAGATATATAGTGGAAACAATGCTCATCCAATGTTTAAGTTTAACCCATTTACTCGCTCACTCACTCACTCACTCACTCATTCACTTTCTTGACGTATTGCTCGACAGTGACATCACCGTTTGTATTTATGGTTCCTTTTCGTAAACTTATATCACTCACTCACTCACTCACTTTCTTAACGTATTGCTCGACAGTGACATCACCCTGTTGTATTTATGTCTCCTTTTCATAAAATTATATCTTTGCAGAGATAAATTTCACTCACTGCAGAGCTAACTGAAGTAAACGTATGTAATGGCCTAAACAGCAAATGTTGTCCCGATTATAGACCCACTGTTGAACCGAATCCTTTTACAGGCCACTCCTCCATCTCCAACAGGAAGTGATATATTACGTACGCTTCTTAATGTTCTTTTATTCGTATGTCGAACACCATTCTCTTCCCACAGAGGTTACTTGTCATATCTTCCTACGTAACCTCTGTTCTAATACGGCCATATTTCCCGGTTCTCGTAAAATCCCCTAGCGGCAAAAGATCGCAACACGAATTATCTCCCTTCTTTCTATCCAATCAGAACACGTGTTACATCGACTTAGATTCAACTTGACTAACACAAGCAAATGTGAGGCCACAAATATCCCCCATCTGCAGGGGACTTGTGTTGATGTTACACACAAGACGTTTAATGGCTAGCTTGTCCGTTGTCAACGAGGGCGATGGAGACGCCACTGATCCACCATAACATGACTGAGTCCTGTCTAGAAGAAACGTTTGCGCATCGCGCAGGGGAAGAGGTTTAGTTTTCTCGAAGTATACGGAAATTACCGAGGCCTTGCGAATGATCATTTTTGAAACAACGTCGCTGATTGCACAACTAAATCTGATTACCTCCAATCACGAGTCTTGAACGCTCACACCATGAAAGGGCCGTATTAGAACAGAGGTTACGTAGGAAGATATGACAGGAGTAACCTCTGTGGGAAGAGAATGGTCGAACACATGTAAATGTTGCACTATGTATGTTCTATACTTTTGGGTTATGACATTAGTAAGAATCGTGATAGTTTTTGGTTATGACATTAGTAAGAATTGTGTTTTCTCCATCACGTAAAAATACACGAGAAAAGCATGGTTTAGTATCACTTCACTGTTGAGATGAGCAAACGATGATTACAGCATGTACCGGATTGAATACCTCGATTCAACTGCTAGTCCACCTTGCAGAGCTGCCTCTAAAGATGTTGAATGGAGGCTTCTCCTCGCAAACTCACTCTTTTGATGCAAAACATATTAAATTTACATATATTGTTCAGTCTTCCATGTTCCTTATTACTAAACTGAAGCTTGACACGGTGAGCGATTTTTGTTTCCACGAATCAGATTAAAACGAGTAGTAATTCCTTATGCTTATGTGCAAATATGTAAGAAATTATTACCCATTATTTAGCTAAGGTGAGTTTGTCAGTGTTATCCGTTTCTCTCCTTATTTTCTGAAACGGTGTGGGATGCAAATCGTTTACCTACGATCGCTGTTGCAGACTGACTGACTGAGTTTAGTTTTACGCCGGTTTTAGCAATATTCCAGCAACATCACGGTGGGGGACACCAGAAATGGGCATCACACATTGTGCCAATGTGGGGATTCGAACCCGGGTCTTCGGCGTCACGAGGCAACGCTTTAACCATTAGGCTACCCCACCGCCCCCTGTTGCAGACGAAGTGGTGTTAACGATCAATTTTGTTTCGAAGGGACATACGTACACATCCACCCACAAACGCTTTCACTCACCCATTCACTGACTCACAAAGGAACAATAAGCCTATATATATCATATTCATTCAACGTACCTGTGAGGATGCGACAGGCATCTCCGTAGATCCCGTAGCCCACGTCACACCTGCAGGCCCCCTGGTTACAGTGGGAGTTAGGGAGAGACGCACAGTCCACGTCCAGCTTACAGTCTGACCCTACTTTGACCAAAGCTGAAATTTAAGAACAAAATGTTTGCACACACACGGTCTCTCGCACATAGTTGTGGCACATTTTATGAACATTTGATAATCTGTTTATCTAAAATAATGCTAGTGCTTATGTGTTCAACTTCGTGCCAGTAGGCACGATTCTAAATGTCAGCGGCCGGTAAATAAGCGTGCTAAACAAACAAGTTGCATATCATCAGAAACACTTAAGACAAACTCGTAAAGAAAAGGCACAAAAGTATCCAAACACTATGACTTCCGAAAACAAAAACGTAACTGATCGATACCTCCAAAAATAGTTTATTGTGACTGAATACATATTCTATCGATATATTGCATATTTATTTCAGGCCAAGGGCACACATTTATCAATTCTAATGCAACAACATTTACATTGACTTATTTGATCAGTAATATGTTAGTTGTAAGTTTTAATGTCCTACAAACTTCATATGAATACATATTACTAGTCACACGACTATTTGCCTCGTAAAATGGCATGATATGGCCCGATTATTCCTTAGACTGAGGAAATACAGATTCATCCATCTCATAATACATCGCAAATGACAGTGTAAACAATTATTACCCTTTATTTGTCTTCTTCTGTTTTCCGGCACCGTTTTCATCCGTTTCTTTCCTTTTTCTGAAGTAGTATGGAATGCAAAGCGTTCACCTACGATTGCAGTTGCAGACGAGCATTAAGGATCGATTTTCGAAAGGACATAAATCTAACTTATACAAAACCTATGGAATTTCAGGGGCTTCGGAAAATGTAGGTTTTGTTTTGAGGTGTGAAGGAGGTGAGGACATGTGCCCGGTGGACCTCAATATGGCTCACGGCACACCTTCACACATTCACTCACTCACTCACTTATTCACAGATGAGCGATAAACCTACAGATATCACGTTCATTCAACGTACCTGTGAGGATGTGACAGACGTCTCCGTAGATCCCGTAGCCCACGCCACACCTGCAGGCCCCCCTGGTTACAGTGGGAGTTATTGAGAGTTGAACAGTCCAAGTCCAGCTCACAGTCTGATCCTACCTTGGCCAAAGCTGAACATTAAGGAAAACATTTTCTTACACACAAACCCACAAGGTCTTTGGCGCATAGTTTCGGCGCCTTATTAAGAATATTTGATAAGCTATTTAATCAAATTAATGTTAATGATTAACTCACAGTTTAAGATTAAGCCGAGATTCCAACTATATCACAGCGGTTTAACAAAATATCACAGAATTATCCAAACACTGTGGCTTCAAGGTAATTGATAGATAACCTCCGAACAAAATATTTTGTTATGACTGAAGATGAGATCAGTGTGTTTTATCAAGAGATATTGCATGCCAAGAGCACAGATGTGTCTCATGTGAAACATTGAAATGAACGTAATTGTCTTAAATGTTCACTAATGTGTTGAATGCATTTTCCATGGCATGTTACACAGCTATATGCATGGTAGTATGAGATGGTACGGCCCACTTGAATCCGTATTTCCCGAGGCCGAATCAAACAGAGATTCAAACAGACCAAACCATCCGGGCAAATACCCTTGTGACAGTTTTTTTTCTTCTGTTTTTATGGAAAAGTTTTCATCCCTCCCCTACGTCTGCCAGTGTGTGACGCAGAGCTTTTATCTACGATTGTTGTCGCACATGAACATTATCGATCAATAACAAACTATGTTCAAGCGACTTGTTATTTCAAATAATCAAAATATATTAACCAGTTAAGCCTTCTAATTTATCTATAACGGTCATGCAGTGTACATGTAATAAAAAAGGTCAAGAGATAAATACATCGCAACAGGTATGAACGCACATTATCTCATATCTGCCA
Source organism: Haliotis rubra (assembly GCF_003918875.1). Taxonomy (NCBI): domain Eukaryota; kingdom Metazoa; phylum Mollusca; class Gastropoda; order Lepetellida; family Haliotidae; genus Haliotis; species Haliotis rubra. Next base: position 18,574 of record NW_025765308.1, read on the forward strand.
CAGTAAAAATATTATACTTCCAGTGTTGCTTTGCTATGGCGTTTTCTGGCTGTTCGATGGCGTGTATGGGCTATACGGCTGGAACCGCATGGGATACTAGAATGTCACCTGTTTCTGAACAGGGCCAGGTTTCCAATAAGTATGAAACTGGCCATTCGACTCGTTGAACCCTCAGTTATAAGTGAGTGAGTGAGTGAGTGAGTTAGGATTTTAAGTCACATCGGCATTACTTCAGCTATCGTGACCAAATCAAATTATGGATATATAGTAATTGAAAGTAAATTTTGATAAACCTGTCAACGAAGGACAGTAAAACAACTAGATTATCACAGATATAAATTTAAAACTAGGATTTAAATCTAAAATATTTTAACTATAAATGACAATACAATATAAAAAGAGGCTATAGATTGCCAACAACTGAAGGAAGACCACCATACTGGGGACCATGGAGACTTACAGTACATTTGCTTCCTGCATGGACCCTAGCTGGGTTTACACTATCCCTTCAGCCGTAAGCAATTGTTGACAATCTAGCCATAAATTAAACACTTTTAAACAAGTAGTACGTTTAAATTTATTATAATTGTTTGGGGATTTACGTTCAGTTTTAAGCATATTGGTATCACGAATATGTATTGGGTGTAAATGTATACACATTATAGCAGGTTATTTAACTTTGCTGATGTTGCAATATGTTTTGTTTTGAAAGGAAGTCGTATTTGTACACACCCGAGCTGAGCATGTGACGGAAACGAAGTGATATGTACTTTGCATTTTGAATCTAAAATGGGAACAATTTTGAATTACTCTGAATAAAATTTCATTTAGATCTTAAGGAAATGGTTGATCTTAACTACAAAGATAAATTGAGACACTGCGAAACCCTCGTGTCAATTTGGTCTGTATGTAATCTGAATCCGTAATAAATACTGTATTTAATTCGGTAATCATTCCAAAACTAAATCATCTCTTCGCTTGCATCCCAAATCCTGCGGACAAAATAATAAATGACTTTCAACGAAAATGTTTCAAAGTTTTATGAAAAAACAAACCCCATCAAGTTAAAAGTGATCAACTTACATTGTGTAATGTTAAAGATGGTGGTCTGAACACACCAAATATACAGGAGGTGATGCAGACTCAAACATTGTCTGTTATAAGACGTTTCTACACGAATTATTCTAAAGGCAGCACCTTTTTTGCAGAACAATTACCTTAACTTGGATCTGCAAATATTTTTTAATATAATTGTCCAAATCTAAGAAACATCATCACTCCATTGGTTCGTAACAAATTCTACTGTGAATGCTTGGTGGGGCTTATTGTCTAGACATGGGCAATATACTCTGAAGTTAACATGACCTCCCAAGTAGTTTGGTATAATCAAAACATTCTAATCGACAGAAAACATTTTTTCTACAAAAGTATACTATAGTATACTATATATAAAAGACCTTAATGACGCAGGCAAAATTCTTACCCATGACAAGCTTGAAACCACATATAATATATGAACCAATTTTCGAGATTATTGCCGAGTCATTAGTGCACTTAAATCTTTCTTTAAAAGCAAACAAATCACTTTATAAAACATCAACGAAAAAGAAAGCCCAATACAACCATATATCTTCAACAGTTTGAAAAGACAAACAGACTGGTAGTCAAGTTAATTCAGGGCTTTATTGAAAACAAAACCAAATCGAAGTCAATCGAAAATAAATCGGAATCGGCATAGATTCTTGGCACAACTATAACCATATTCCCTTTCCTTGTACAAAAGACACAAATCTTCAATGGTTCCAATACAAACTGCTTCATCATATTTTGCCAACGAATAGCACAGTTAGTTAGAATTTAACATAGTAGTATTGATCATAACCAATATTGCTCAAATTCTATAGAAAGAACACCCCACCGATTTTATGACTGTAAAGAAGGTTATCCATATATGGCAAAACTCCAAGACTTGCTTACACCGCACTCAGCAATATTCCAGCTATATCGGGATGGTCTGTAAATAATCGAGTCTGGAACAGACAACCCAGTCATCAACAGCATGAGCATCGATCTACGCAATTGGGAACCAGTATTTGTCAACTAGACAGTGAGCCTGACCACCCGATCCCGTCAGTCGCCTCTTACGACAAGCATGGGTTACTGAAGATCAATATTCTAACCCGGACCTTCACGCGTCGGCTAAATGAAAAAACTGGATTTTAATTTTAATTTCACAAGACAACAAATTGTTCTTGGATTACATCGTAAAAATAACGATCTGATGATCCTCATCCTTTACTATTATCTTTAATCTTTTATCTTTGATCGTAAAACATCCAGAAATGTGCCAACCTTTCAGTCCATGCAACAAAAGCTAACTCAGTATTACAATGTAGCCAAATATGCAGCAATGTTAAGTTCTAGAATCGACACCTTTTTACAAATTCAACGACTGATAATCAAACTTGACTTGATTTCTACCCTGCATGTTGGACCCCATGTGCAACTGTAAAATTGGTTGTAAAATAGCAAAAAAATTAAATAATAAAAATTATAAGAAGATTTCTATCATTTCATTCAGAAGTTTCCGATTACAATAACCATGTACAATATATCCTATATGAGCCATTGGCAACTACCAGAGAGGCTTCCCCCAACTGCCCACTCTTACTCGCGATTTTTAAAATTTCATGTTGGAGTTTCCAAATACAAGAACCCGGTAGAATATATTCCATGTAGGCCATGGGCAACTACCAGCGTGACATCCCCCAGCTGGCCACTCTTACTCTTGATCAGATCAAAGAAATTCATCTACACTGGTAAGTGTCATTTACTACCTCGTTCTGGTTTCACAAAATATATCAAGGCGATGTCGGCAGAATCGTTTTAAACATTTGCTCAAAAGGTATAATTAAGTGGAATTCATTTCGATTGTCCAAATATATTTGAGTTGTTTCATTACTTACGTCTGTTGGTTTGAAAGAGTTGATAACCAAGGGCCTCGATGGACGCAACGTTGGATCCCTCAAACCGTTCCCGTAGAGCCACGCAAACTAGCTCCGAGGGACTGAAGTGGAAACTGAGGCAATGCTTTTCTTTTAGACACTCGCTCACACATCCAAATTTGGTCAAATTATTAAGAGACCACATTACCGATTGAGATATTTTCTTGTCATCAAATGCCTTAACTTTCCTTGCATAGAAAGAATTTACAGCTACAGCAAGAGTTGGTAAAACCAGAAGTAGGAAAGCTCCTCTCATCATCGGTTGTTCTGTGAACCTCAACAGAACTGAAGTGTGTTGAAACACACAGCCGCGTCATCTTTAATCGATTGATACTGGAAAGTCACTGGTGTCCTGTCGTTGACTTTTCATACAGTTCAAATAAGTGCTTTTCAATGCAGATGACTCTATGAACACTCGACTCGTGTCATTAACTATTTTGTCTTTCTTCAAAAGTTATAAGTTGCATGATTTCTTCGAAGTATAGCCGGCACTTTATGATGCTTGGTGATCCTTGAACACCAGAGTTCCGTTCCCCGTGATAGTAAGTGTTAGTGTGTGGTTATGTATGTTTCTTGGTGTATTTGGTATTGAGATAATTGTCATCCGTGAAATGGCCTGTGGGTTATCTAATTCCATGGTTAATGAGATGTGATGATCTTTGACTAAACGAGATAAAGCGAATTATTAGTAAGTATTGGTATCTCTTCGTATTAAGATAACTGCCTGCGTGTTTCACTCTGTTTGATGGTTAATGATCTTTGAAAAACTTTGGCAACTAAATATAGTCATGTTATTAGTAATGATGATGATATGTGTTTACTCAGTATTGGGTCGTCTGTACGTTATGGACACTATGGCATAAACATGTGGTACATATATTTGATATAAACCTATACTCAGTGTTCTGTCTGAGCAGTCTAATGGTGCCTTGAACATAATGTATTTTACGCCAGGGTGATTCAAGACTGGAGATTTGTCCAAGCGCTCTCCCAGTTGGTAATCTGAGGAGCAGAATACATGAAGGCATCCAGGATGATTGTCTCCTTGTGCTTGTAATAGAATGTAGGCTCCATTACCCATTGTTCTTCTCTAACTGGTTATTCCGGGGTATCTATTGTTGAAACGCACGCCTGTTAGGTGTCAATATTATAACAGTTTGGACACAACATAAAATCATACAATACCAGCATCTGTTCAAATATACCTACATATTATTATTATATATAACATATAAATAAGTATTATAGATGTATAATTGTATGTAAAACACTTTTAAGTTTTTCCCATCATTTTGTACATTCATGTATGAGGTTCTCTGGGAACATTGACCCGGGTTCCCCACATGGGTACAATGTGTCAAGCCCATTTCTAGTGTCCCCAGCTGTGATAGTGCTGGAATATCGCACCAAATCAAACGATCTCATGACTCTCATACTGAGGATGATAGTATTCCTATCTCCTTTAAAGCTTAACAGTTTTGCAATTGAAAATGCAATACAAGGAATACCAGGAGATGTTGCAAACGCGAAACGATTACGTTCTGGAAGCCTGCTTGTGGAATGCAAGCGGCAATAACAAGCCATAAATCTACTGTCCATTATGTCACTTGCTAATGTACCAGTCGAAGTTTCACCACATATAAATAGTATTTCGGGAATCGTCCGAGATAGAGGCATCGGGTTATAGTGGTTTCTGTCAAGCGCATTTCTGCAAGAATACACATGAAGTTGTTCAAATACATTTATTTTTCAGCTTTGGCTTTCCTAAAATGCCAGATTCACTCAAAGCAGGATACAACATCAAGGTAGATATATACATCACTAATCCGCTTAGATGCTACAATTGCCAAACATTTGTTGTATTCTTCTCTCGAGGGTAATACGGTCTGACGTACGCCTGTTTGGAGCAGTGTCAAACGAGCCGGTAGGCTCAGACCGTATTAACCGAGGGAGAAGCATACAACTTATTTATCTTACCGCCAGGTTAAATGTACAAATTATCATTTTGTTTTGTTTTGAAATCGCTACCGACTATATGACATGTAAACAAAATGGCGTCTGATTTTAAAATCAGTGACACATACTCTGACAAGCTTATAACTGCCAAAAATTGTTTAGTTTTGTTTAAGTAGAGTGTGCAAGCGATTCAATGTATAAAATAGTTTTAAAAAAGCAGTGAAAGTCGTTAAAATAAATGTGTACAGAGTGAACGGTTTTCAAACTCCGTGCACTGCATGCGTCATATTATGACGTTATACGATTGTTAGCGATACAGCAGTTTGGCTGTTACCGTGGCAACGGGTAATATTTTTTCCAGCTGTTACCCTCCTGGGAGGGGTGACACGGAAACTTGTTAAAGCGCCAGTTATCAATGAAATTAATGTATTTTACATGAAGGTAAGATAATTGGCCATGAATCAGCGTCATGCAAATAATCCATCTGCATATTATAGATGTGGAGGCAATTGTGTAGACGGTGCTGCGTGTAATAATAAACCGTCTTGTGTCCACTGCTCTGGCGACCTTTCATCTGCAAAGGAATGCCCAGCTTGGAAACGTGAAAGTAAAGTTTGCTTCAACTCAAAATTGCTGAGGAACACTCAATCGTTTCCTCTCACTCTGCTGCTGTTTCTCCACCTGTTTCAGAAACCGTTTCAAGATCCGTTAGCCAGATCTGTTTCATTTGCAACCTCTTGTTGTCAAACAGATTATACTTGGGTAAAACCGAAACCCCTACATACAGTTCTGAGTGTAACTTCTTCACAAACTACTCCATCAATGCCAGCTGTACAAAAACAAGACCCAAATGTCAACTATTCAAAAACAAAGGTTGAACTGATCGTGTTCCAAAGGGTCGTAGAGACCCTGTATCTGTGGTTAATGTGTTTGGTGTGTTTGAAGACATGGATGTGTCTTCCACAAAAACACGCTGATGTGGCTATGCAACAAAAGAACCGGGTACGGTCAAGCAAGAACCTGTAACGGTTCTGTAATGTCCACTACCACTATTTTACAATGGAACTGTTGATGTCTTAAGGCAAATTTTAAAGAAGTTAAACTTCTTACACAGGGAATTTAACCCTGAAGCACTTGGCTTCCAGGAAATATATTTTAAAGAGATTGACCAACTTAACTTACGTCAATGCAATGCATTTAGTTCTTATGCCAAGGGAGCAAATGGCATACATTTTGGTGGCACCATCACTTGTTAGACAGGGAACCCTACCCAGTGCTATGCCACTACAAACTAACCTACAGGCAGTTGCAGTACGCTTAACCATACAGATTGCCGTTACACTATGTGCTTTATATATGCCCCCATCATATTCCCTGACATCAAAGAACTCAATACCTAAACCGTTTTTGATTATGGGAGATCTTAATGATCACAGTCGATTATGGGGTTCATCTGATCAAAATGATAAAGGGGAGAGTGTTAGAAGAAATGATGAAAGACCATGATCTATGTCTATTTAATGATGGTAGCAATACATATGTATATCCAGCTAGTTCAACATACTCCGTTTTAGATTTAGCTATTTCTGATCCATGTCTGATTGATGAGTTTTCGTGGTCTGCACATGATGACGTAAGAGGTCGCGATCATTTCTCGACCATACTTAACTACGTGTAACACTCCATGTGTCGACATCACCATTTTAAAATGGAAGTTTAGCTAGGGTGACTGGCACACCTACTGGCAAACAAGGATAAGTTGGACCGGCGCAGAGAACGCGTTTATGAGAAGTAGGCGGTGCACGGCAATGAGCAAACCCATTTGGTTGGTGAAAGGTAGAGCAGATGTAGGCTAATTCACGTGCAGTACATGACGATGAAATTGATTCTGCGCGTAGCGGTACACGCCACTGGAAAGACGTCCACTTTGACCAGCTTGGAAATGTATTGGAAAGATGAGGTTTCCCAGACATTTCCAATTTTGGAAAGATGAGGTTTCCAAGACAGTTCCAGTTTGTGAAATTATAGATTTCCAAAAGTTTACAATTTTGGAAATGTCCACAAGGGGGGATAACTGGTGGGTGATGGTAAATGAGTGTTCTTTGTACGCCCCAGACCTAATCCCTTGTTAATTGATGAGTGAGTCAAGTCAGTTAAAAAGGATGATCGATTGGAAGGAAAACCAAGGTCCAAATTTCTATGCCAGTATTTTTAAAGAAACATGTTATTATGACAAGCTATAGATTTAAATTGACTTTTGTTAGGTTTTCTTTTTATTCTGTGATATGTGACAAATTGTTTTTAAATCACTAATATATTCGTTATATGCACATGTTGGAACTTTTGACAACTAATTCCCTCCCGCGAATAACAACTTTATTCAAGGTTGCTTTTACAAGCTCCACCAAAGACGATGGGGCATGCCATCTAAATTAAAGTTTATAACGGAAACGAAAGGTCCAATGTTGATCATAAACCAGACTATCCAGGAATTTGGTTTCTTTCACAACTGTAATAGGCATGCCATCTAAATTCAAAAAAGTATGGTATAAAAAAAATGGTAAATAATATATTAGTTTGGTATTTGGAAACAAATAATTATGTTACAAATATTCCAATGTGGTTTCCAGGGAAATCCAAGAACCGTTGAACATCTAGAACGATTAGAATCCTCTGTTTAAAAGCTATAATTTTGGTATTATTAAACAAGATGTATTATCCAGTGTTGTTGATCTACGATACCACCTGCAAGTACGGCCTGTTAAAACATTTACATGATTTTGGTTTGATGGGTCGATTATCTCGGTTTATATCGCAGTTTTTAACAAACAGGTAATTTCAAGTCCAAGTGGGGTCAACCTTGTATGATTGTTACAATCAGGATCAGGATGTTCCACAGGAGCGGCATTTTGCCTGTCACGTTTTTAGTATCAATGTAAAAGGTATTTAGAGGTTTTAAGTGATTTAATAGCTTCATCTCATTTCGTGGACGAGTTTACAGAAACGTAACCTAAATTCGTGAATATACTGGATTCGTGGATCGCGGTAAATATCATACTATTTCGTAAATTATGTTTCGTATGACGTCACGAAGCGGTACTTTTGATGTTCACACAATGCCACGCCAACGATATCTTCGTGATCACCAGATAACAGCCCCTCCTTCCACGTCAGAAGACTATGCCATATTGACACTTCTAAAATATACTCATAAACAATACATTATATTTTCAGACTTACGCAAAATCATCTCTCAACAAATCTGTGGACTCCACTTCTAATAACATACATTATTTAAAACCCGTGATTCGTTCCTACACCAATGATTAAATGCAAAACAAGTGGGCCACTTAAGTAGGTATGAATAAGTTACATGAAATTTAACTATCGTTTACACATGCTTGGGCTGTGAATCCAGATTTGAAGAGGTCATCATGCGACGATGTCATATTAGCCGCAGCAGATATGCACATGGATAGTTATTGCAATGTGAATATCCGCCGTTTTGGAGGTGAGATGAGGTGAGGGCAAATGGTGTTTAACGTCGTAACTTGAGAATATTTCGCTCATAAGAAGGAATCGCATGCGTGTGTATGTGTGGCTGCTTGTACAAGCCCAGACTTGAGCTGCTGTTATAGAGCTAGCTCACTGAGATACCATGCCACAGTCAAGCATGAATACCCCACTTTACACTGACTCCGAGCCGACCAGTCCTTGTTGAACCAATTAATGCCGACCGCCCGGCAGGGACCAACAAGTACCATATGTTAACGTCTTTTGGTATCACGCGGCTGGGGAGCCCGACGTTTGGGAGGTCAAGCATACCTTGCTTGATTGTATTGATTTTTCAAGCACAAAAAGTCTCATCTAACCTATTTTCGAGTGCGTATGGAATTTCCCCGAGGAACCCCAATGCTTCCAAGAATAATGTGACTGGGAGGATGTATTCTGGGTACAGGGAACCTCAGACTACTGATGTTGAGAGAGGCCCTTTGATGACTATGGTTTTAGTTCGAGTGAAGTGGCTGCTGTACCAGATACACGTCGCGTCATAGGTTTGGTAGGTTTAGGCTTAACATAATTTTGTCGTCTATATGATCTTCTTGAGTGTCATTAAGGGAATAGACAAGGTATAATTCCAGTAATATCACGACAGGGGACACTAGAAAAGGGCTTCACACATTGGGGAATCGGACCCGGTTCTTCGGCGATTTTTTCGGAAGGGTTAATTGATGTTGCTCTGGAATCTATCCCTAAAACATCGACAAATGCACGTGTATATATGTAAAGGATTCACAAAGCGTATCACCATCTCAAAAACAATAATAATACTCTGACATCTGGAAATTGTGAATCATTGGGAGAAACTATCAGCATAAATTATTCATCTGCTAACTATGATCCTAAGCTTCCAAACTGCAAAACAAAAACTGAATTTTATTTCTGACCATTCTGACCAATCAATAACGAGCCATTTTGTTTGACTGAATTACGTTATGCTTTAAACAAGACTCATAGGAGAGCAACTATTGTCAGGATTATCATCCATTATCAGGTAAGTTTCCTCCTTCCTGGCACGAAGCTACACCAAACTCACTCACTCACTCCTCCTTCCTGGCACGAAGCTACAATAATCCCTATCTCCAAACCAGGAAAGGATCAAGCAAACCTTTGGAACTGTCGACCAACAGAAGTCTCTAGCTGTGTCTGTGAAACGATGGAGCCAATGACATCAATAGTCGCCTAGTCTGGAATCTAGAATCAAATAATCTGATCATGGATATCCAATCTGGTTTTAGACATCAGACGAGCACTATTGATGATCTTGTGACATTAGAATCATTTGTCCGAAAGGGTTTCATAAATAAACAACATGTTGTATCTATATTTAGGAAAAAGCCTAAAATGAGACATGGAAGTATGATATCATGAAAGATTTGCATGATATGGGTCTTCTAGGCTGTCTGCCGGATTTCAGAAAACAGGAACTTTAAAGTCAGTATCGGTTCCACAAGTATTTGATCAGGAAATGGGAGTCCCTCAAGGTAGCGTTTTATCAGTGACCCCTTTGCAAAGGTTTTGACTGATAATATTATGGGCCATTGTTTGTTGATGACTTTAATTGTCCTGCCGAGGTACAAAGACGAACACAGATTTGAATTTACAAAATTCACAAGTGGTCTCTTGAAAACAGATTTAGATTTTCCAAAGCGATAACATGTGTTCATTTTTGTAGTATACGCAACATAGAGTTATTAATTAACTCCCAACAAAGTGTTCAAAGGCCAACGTGTTCGTAAATTTTGACAATAGATTGTCTTTTATTCGTCAGATTACAAATCTTAAAGACAAATGATTTAGATCTCTTGAAAATGGATGTCCTGCTTGACTGTATTGGATTTTCCATCACAAGGGAATCGATATTTCCAATCATCATCAAAGAAGGATATGTTTAGTTGTATTTGTTCACATTTAATCATTGTTTTTTAAAGCAAATTGACTTACTTTATAATTTTTGATGTATCTAGTTAAAGATATTTTATTCAGGATTATTAACCGAACTTGTTCATGAAGCGGTTGAAGTACCGAAAAATTATTGTCCCCCTGAGAGTACAATCGCCTGTGTCTGAAGGGATGGTGTCAATCCATCCCGGTGGCAAATGTACTGTAAGACCCCATGGTCCCTAGTATGGTGATCTACCTTCAGCTGCTGGAGATCTATAGCCAATTTTTACTATTCTTTTGTATTCTCTCAACTGGTTTTAACAGATACCTGTGATACTGTAATAATTCTACTAGATGTCGTAATCCTATTAAGTTAAATATTTATATTCAAATTCTCGTCACGGTTTGGCTGAAACATTGCCGAAGTGATGTTAAATTTTAACTCACTCAGACTTGACGTACTAAAGGTACTTTAAATGCTAAATGTGATGGAGACTATCAAACTCTTCTCTACCTATACAGAACATATTTTGGATCTAAACTTGATTATGGCCGTTATATATATGGTTCAGCTCGTAAATCTTATATTAAAGAGCTCTCTGTTGAAACTAATGAGCCTTATCTTGAGACAAGACGGATGAAACTGACACTTTGATTTTCCCTCGATCGTTGGATGTCAAATTCAAAGGGCATATCGTACTATCAACCTCAACTCTCTGGGGATCATACAACTCTTTGCATTCACTAGACGCACCGAGTTAATGTCGCTTTCCCATCCTAACGAGGTGGGGCGGTGGGGTAGCCTAGTGGTTAAAGCGTTGGCTCGTCACGCCGAAAACCCGGGTTCGACTCCCCATATGGGTACAATGTGTGAAGCCCATTTCTGGTGTCCCCCGCCGTGATGTTGCTGGAATATTGCTAAAAGCGACGTAAAACCATACTCACTCACTCACTCACTCCTAACGAGGTACCCATTCACAGCCGGGTGGACTGGGACACATAGTCACAGTACCTTGTCCAAGTTTACTGCACGTTGCTGTACCCGCAACTAGGTGTTTGCACGTATTCACGTGGCCACCATCTGGTCACTTACCAATGGATTCCTGGGTTCTTTTAAGTGCGTAGTGTTGTGTACTGTACACTAGGGGTCGTTTCCACACAGACCACGAATCCCACGAATTGCCACGAATTGACAAATTTGAGTATTCGTAGTTGAATCGTAATCAGTTCGTGAAGTTCTTAACTAATTCGTAATATAGTCGTAGTCAGTTCTTGCAGTTCTTGAGTAATCGGGAATTCGTGGCAAAAGTTTTGAACTGTTCAAAATTTTGGCCACGAACTCCCGATTAAAAATAATCGTAGTTAATTCGTAACAAATTCGTAGTGCATTCTTAGGCATCGTAACCAAATCGTAATCAATTCTTAGGTATTCTTAACTCATTCGTGTATTCGTCAGTTCGTGGTTTGACCACGAATCGGCTACGAATCTGTCAGGAATCCCACAAATTCACGCCGAAGCAGTTACGAAGCAAGTAAGAACTACCTACGAATCAGCTACGACAGTAAATTGGGTATATAAGGAGTTTAACATTCACTTCCGGTCATTAGCTGCTGACGATTGTGCCACGTATCCACGTATTAGCAAGATGCCAAGAAAAGCTGCAAGTAAGGGCAAGGGGAGAGGGAAGAGAAGCAAGAGAGCCAGGGAAGAGGGAGAAGAAGGCAGCACCTCACCCCCAACCCCCACAAGAGTAGCTACCCCACCACTGGAAGATGAAGCAGCTCCAGAAGTGGAAAACAATGTGGCAGATTCAGCAGCTCAGTCAGTGGGTGCTGAGTCATTGGCTGGTGATGTTGGTGATGAAGATGAACTAGCAGCTTCTTCCCAGTATAAGAGTAAGAAAGTCAGGTTCTTGTCCAACCTCACAGAGGACGAACAAGAGGATGTGGCCCTCTTCCTTGAGAGGAATGACTTCATCTACAACAAGAGGCGGTTAGACCACCTCTGTGTCTCTAAAAAGAATAAGGCGTGGGAAGATCTGGCCCAGGAGATGGGGAAGGAGATGAAGGCACTGACTACATTTTTTGAGAGCATCCGTACCCAGATAGGGAAACTCAGGAGGAAGAAGAGTGGTCAGGCATCTTTTGAGATGACAGACCGCCAACAGTGGATATGGACCAGATTCCAGTTCCTGATGCCCCACATCGGACATGTCACCCAACGCATAGTCCAGAGCTTCCGGAGTGGCGCCACCACCAGCCAGTGTGATGAGTTCCAGGAAGAGGAGCCACAGTATCCAGTGACCACCACACCGTCCACCACCACTTCCGGGAGAACGAGTGTGACCGTGTCCAGCACCAGCGGATCCAGAGGCAAAATAATGGGGGCCGAAACCTTAGACCAGGAGCTGCACACCTGCAAGGACCGTCAGGAGAAGCTGTTACAGATCCTGCAAGCGCCTTCTGTGCCTGAGGTCCCCCATCCAGAGAGGTTAAAGTTCGCGGAGTACCTCGGGCATGCTTTCCAGAACCTGCCCCAGTCAATCTACCGTGACGTACAGAAGGCCATGTTTGACCTTCTGTTCAACGCTGAGAAGCAGGCAGATCTGGAAGCAGGAAGATCAGCACCAGCACCTCCTCAACTGTACCAGCAGTGGCAGCGAGACCCCTCGCAGTGGCAGTCCAGACCGGTGGCCCCAGCTGGGTCGGTGTGACACTCACAGGAGCCAACCTGGGTCGACAGGCAGTTCCCAGGATACAGCCAGTCTCCAAGCCAACAGGAACTGCCCCGTCAAAGGTCATCACAGACAGCTACCTACACCAACCTGGTGCCTCCTGCCCAGAGCCAGCAGCCCCGGTCGTCCTCCAGTGCCTCGGAGCATCAGCAGGAAGCGTCATTCAACCTGTCTGAGATACTGATGGACATCAGCCCCACAGCAGTTGCCACTCGGGTCACACAGACCTCGACGGCAACCGCTCAGCTTGACAGGTCCACACTCTCCACTCCATAGACTGTGTGTTTAGCTGTGTACATCTTAGACTGTGCGCTTTTAGCTGGGTGCTCTTAGTGATATGTTTATGTCTAAAAATTCCTCTCAAAGAGTTTATGTTTTTGTTTGATATGATATGATTATGATATGAATGTACTTAGATAAGCATTTCTATCTTTCAGTTTTATATAATACCAATAAAACTTGAAAAAAGATATAAAAAAGAATAAAGTTTGTTTTTGTTTGCGTGGTCCGAGCAGAGATATTGACAGATGGATTGGGGCAATGTGAAGATTGCAAAAACAAAACATTCATGACATAAAGCAGAAATTCTAATATAGTGAAGGAGGGAGCTGTTGTGCCAGTAGTCAGTAGAGCAATACAAGCCCTCTTGGGTCTCTTGTTTTCATAAACATTTTATTAGCGCTAATGAGCATTAATAAACACTATTAACATAATTTTAGCATGAAATATCAACATTTATCATTCAGTTAACATTCACTCCTGCCTGTCTTTCTTGCCACGGAACTGAACCTGCTTCACTGTTAAAGTAGGCCTTAAGATAGTCTCTCATCACTTTGCCCTCACGATTGTCTCTGTTGGGTGCCTGGAACTGGGGTATCTCCTCCACCTGTTGGTCTGCCCTCCAGGCACCAGGGATGTTGTTGTGGTCCTCATCCTCCCGGTCCACATCTGCATTGCCAATAGCAGGGAATCTGATCCTCAGTAAGTTGTGGAGGATGACTCCTGTCTCCACCAGTAGCCGCACCACATCAGGTCCTTGTTCCAGGGTGCCCAGGAAGCATCTCCATCTGTTGGCCAGTATTCCGAAACCATTCTCCACCACACGTCTGCCCCTGGATAATCTGTAGTTGGCCACCAGCATGTCATTGTCCAGACCCCTCCTGCCATAGGGTTTCATGAGAAAAGTCCTCAGAGGAAAAGCATCATCCCCCAGGATGTAGTAGGGTGTGTCTCTGTCATCATTGGGCAGGGGATCGCTGTCCGGGAAGTTTATGGTGTTGTCATCAATGCACTCTTTCAGTTCTGAAGCACCAAACAGCTGTGCGTCGGATTGATGACCTTCTCCACCAGTGTCTATCCAGATGAATTTATAGTCCGCATCCACCAGGGCCAACAGCACCACAGGAGAAAAACCTTTGTAGTTGAAGAACACACTGCCTGAGTTGTGTGGTTTCCTGATGGCTATGTGCTTGCCATCCAAGGCCCCCAGGGCATGAGGAACATTCCACCGGTCTTGGAACTGCTGGGCAATGTCCTTCCAGTCCTCCTGGGTCCTTGGCAGTGGCATGACTTCATCCTTCAGCTCCTGTATGATGGCCTGACAGACTTCCTGCACAATCCATACCACTGTGCTGTAGCCACACCGGAAGTCATACTGGATGGTGTGATACCGGTCTCCTGTAGCCAGGTGTCTGAGAGTCATGGCTAGCTTCATTCCGGCATCTAGGGCTGGTCTCATGTGGGTGTCCCTCCTCTGGATGACTGGGCTAATCCTGTTGAGGAGCTCATCAAACATGTGGGGTGGCATTCTCACATAGTTGGCAAATGCATTCTCATCTTCCATCCTCAGCTCTTGCATCAGTCTGTTGTAGTGACCATATTCTAGTCTTCTACCTGGTGTCAGCCACGGTCTAACCCACCACCTGGGTGCTCTTCTCCTCCTCCTTCAAAACAGTCTTCTTCTATAGTGATCAGCAGCTGGTGTTGATACTCCAGTTCCAGGGCCAATACGACAGCTGCTCTACGTTGAACATCCATTTTGGAACTGATACCCAAACATTCGGGTCATTCGACCTTTTTATACCTATCTAAAAGCGATTCCCCAGAAATTGTCAAGAGTAGTCACGAAATTCATTTATTCGTACCTGATTCGTACGTGCATTCGGCCTATTCTTAACTGATTAAGTAACTGATTCCTAATATTCGGGCAGTATTCGTAATAGATTCTTGTAAATCGTAGTGAATTCTTGACAATATTCATGCGATTCCAGCCGAATCCCACGAATATTCGTACCTGTATCGTCGGTAAATGAATCGTAGAGCGTCTTCACGAATGGACGCAGAAAAGTTGTACAATTCCACGAATCAGCACGAATTCTCACGAATCCTCAAATTTAGACTCACTAGTGTAAACATAGCCACTTACGTCAGGAAACTGTTCTAAACCAAATTTTGCAAAATATTCCAAACTGTCTAAAGGTACTGTTTACACATGAACTGATGTATTGTAAAACAAATTCGTAACGTTGAAAAAAATATTGTCATGAGTCCAATAAATGATGAAACTCAGTGAAAATTGGTGAATTCGTAACAAAACTTTACACCAAAATGCAGCTGTTCACATGCTCGATATTTGTACATGCCCTTCAGCAATTTGATGCATGATCCTTGTGCAGTTCATCTGCATAAGGTTTGCAGTTGGCTCCCCCAAGTTAGTGGAGAAATCAATCTTCGATGTAACCATATATATATACATCACATATAGTGAGTGATTTAGTGAGTCTAAACTTTTGATGGGTAGTATATATTAACAATGAAATCGATACCAGCAGCAGCTTGCTTATTGGCCAGGGCTGTGGGTAGGTACGGATTACGTGTCTCAGGTTTGAATTTTCAATGCTCACATTCCATAGTTCTTAATCAGTGGGCATGGATTGGTCACGGAACAAGTGGTCTTTTGGTGTTTATTGAACGTAATTTAGGGGTAGGCTTCAACAGCTCTCAGTCACGGGTATAACTTGGTAGTTAATATGAGCGGGGAGCGGGTATTTTAAGTTGGATAACTTGTCCCCAATTCCTTTCACATTTTTAAATAAAATATGTTTAAATCAATCAGTTAATATGATCCGGTACTGTTAACCTTTTATGATTTAATGTCTTCCATTGCGATATCACGTTGTATCTGTTGTATTATTTACTCATGTATTCAGTCATATCAGCTAATACCTTATCTCTATTATATACCTAAGAAGTAATGTTACACATTTAAAAATCGATATAAACATTTTGAACATCATCAATTAACAGAAACGTACAGAGGTCAAATTAAACATTCAACATTTATGAGTTAAATGGGTTAATGTCAATAGATATTAAATATACATCAAGTTATATTTTCCATTAAATATGTTTAATCACAACTATAAAATTTAAAACAGTCTAAATAGATATCTAGAATTTGAATGACCTCACGTTAACTGGAAATTAACACAATTTAATTTAGATGTCAGGACGGTTTGTAATGTTATGAGCAACGTATATACACCAGGACGACCCAGAGCGTTATATCTGTATAATCTGATAAATACCTTCAAGTCATTATTCCATAAATTAAATATCGTATCTGAAATAGCTCTAACATTGATTCGTCTTGTCATGCTGATTACCTGTGGTCGTATTACGTTAACAAGTGAGGTCAATTAGGATTCTGGCATGTACATTAGACGTCAAAAGAAACGTTACCCTCATACCTTTATGAAATACTGAAAAACTATCAAAGATATTTTGGAAGGTTTTAGTTTACAAGAAAGCTTAACAACACAGCTTTATGCAAATCACGTAAAAATAAATCTCAAATGCATTCATATTTGGGTTAAATGCATCTTTTTCAGAAGAGATAAATTGTCCTATATTCGTCCATGCCGAAATAAACCAATAATAGTGAGTTTGAAAGGTTGAAATAAAATTTTGCCTTGGGACAATGATAAACCATTTAAAGTCGCCATTTTTCAACTATTAAAACAAGAAACAACTGTTGTTGAGTGTGTAAAATTGTAAAATAATCTTTCCTATGATTTCAGTCTTTTAAAACATCTTCTGCTGATTTGCATTAGTGAAAACAAGTAAAACGTGTCTTTGATATTGTGAAAAAATGTTTAGGAACATCTACAATTATCTTTGTTAACATTTTGCTTGCAAAGTAACATTTTTCCATTGCCATTTTACTCATAGCAATATCAATCGCCAAAACGCAGCAATATTCAAACAGTATTTACA
The DNA here is from genome assembly GCF_003918875.1 of Haliotis rubra. Lineage (NCBI taxonomy): Eukaryota > Metazoa > Mollusca > Gastropoda > Lepetellida > Haliotidae > Haliotis > Haliotis rubra. The sequence continues at coordinate 35,990 of NW_025765308.1, forward strand.
TCCATTTCACATGCAGAATGATTCTATAGAGTATAAAGAGAGCCTAGAAGACATGATCTGATCTGATACACAAGTACGAGAAATATGCCACGATTAACAGCTGAAGGGGGGGTGGAGCCATTGGGATGTTGTAGATGGGGTCGACATACAATGCTATTGCCAACGCCCACGGATGCCACTGTATCACGGTTATAAGATGTTTTCAGGGCTTCAGATAGAGTGGGATCACCGTATACAGACTACGAAGTGGACGTCCACGCATCACAACGCCAGCTGAAGATAGGTACCTCCGTCATAAAGGAAGGAGGGTACCGCTCCTTTTGGTGTTTAGTGTATGTCAATAACCAAGCACACTACCAATGTCTCGTGTAACGTCATAAACCTATTGTGACATCAAATCTGCTTATTGTATGTATTGGACGTTGAATTTGACGTTTCTCTCATCAATACATCAGGTTTTGTCCTGTAGGATCTCTATGGCGTTTTCCGCGTGTCGTGATTTCCACAATATGCTCTGTGCAATTGGGATCTGGACTCCTGGTTCGCTAAGGTAGAGTTGCTGCCGCCTCTCGATGTAAGAGGCATAGTCCACAGCTGCCCATTGCTGGTCGTAAGAGGCGGCCGACTTGGGCAACCCGTTTGCCGTGTGTTGCGCCCCTGTGTCGGTGGAGGGCTTGATTCTGATAGTTGAGGGCACATCGATACATATTCCTTACACTCTAACAACATTGACACATATTCCTTACGCTCTTAGTGCATCGATACATATTCCTTACACTCTAACAACATTGATACATGTTCCTTACTCGCTAACAACATCGATACATATTCCTTACTCTCTAACAACATCGATACAACACTTGACAACATATTCCTTACATATACACTGTAACAACATTGATACATATTCCCAAAACTCTCTAACAACATGGATACATATTCCTTACACTCTAACAACTTTGACACATATTCCTTACGTTCTTAGTGCATCGATACATATTCCTATCACTCTAACAACATTGATACATATTCCTTACACTCTAACAACATCGATACATATTCCTTACGCTCTAACAACATTGACACATATTCCTTACGCTCTTAGTGCATCGATACATATTCCTTACGCTCTAACAACATTGATTCATATTCCTTACCCGCTAACAACATTGAACATACATTGACACACATATTCCTTACATATTCCTCACATATACACTGTAACAACATTACACACGCTTTGACATACATCGATACATATTCCTTACTCTCTAACAACATTGATACATATTCTCTAACAACATACATATTCCTTTACATTGACATATATTCCTTACTCTAACAACATCGATACATATTCCCTCTAACAACATCGATTCATACTCCAACTCTAACAACATTGATACATATTCCTTACACTCTAACAACTTACGATACATATTCCTTACGCTCTTAGTGCATCGATACATTTTCCTTACACTCTAACAACATTGATACATATTCCTTACTAACAACATCGATACATATTCCTTACACTCTAACAACATTGATACATATTCCTTACGCTCTAACAACATCGATACATATTCCTTACGCTCTAACAACATTGACACATATTCCTTACGCTCTTAGTGCATCGATACATATTCCTTACTCTCTAACAACATACATATACACTCTAACAACATCGATACATATTCCTTACACTCTAACAACATCGATACATATTCCTTACGATACATACACTCTTAACAACATCGATACATATTCCTTACGCTCTAACAACATGGATTTGATACATATTCTCTTACGCATTGATACATATTCCTTACTCTCTAACAACATCGATACATATTCCTTACACTCTAACAACATTGATACATATTCCTTACTCTCTAACAACATAGATACATATTCCTTACACACACACACACTTACTCTCTGCATATATCGGTACATATACATACAGTACACTGAGTGCAGCGCACAAACAAAGTTATGTTTCTTCACTCGCTCTGAACTAAATTATAAACAATTTGGTGAGGAAAATGACGCATATACGGGAAGCGTACGTATAATATACATCTATAATACCTGCTCTCAAATAACCATAATGACTGGTTAAAATAAGATGAAGCAGGGCACATTTACAATGCTGGCGTGAATTACAAACAATGCTTGCATGGTGACAAATCGATGTGGTGCAACGCGAGAAATGTAAATAGACTTGAAACTTGTTCTAGCTTTATCACGTTATATATAATTACATGTAGTTATATAATATGGGAGAAAGTCCTGTTTGATATAGGAACAGACATTTACCAGTATGGAGATGCTTTCGAGCACATGTATGGTAATTGTATACGTAGAGTTCGGTCTGAGTTTCGATCCCATTGGAGTCAAGGAGGAAAGCTTGCTCACAGCGATTTTACTCTCTCCTTCTAAAGACTCTCCCTCTCTCTCTCTCTCTCTCTCTCTCTCTCTCTCTCTCTCTCTCTCTCTCTCTCTCTCTCTCTCTCTGGTGGGAATACGCGGTTGCTCTCTCTCTCTCTACTTCGTGTGTTAATATATAAGACTCTCTCTCCTAACATTTCTGACATAATTTCTCGGTCCCGATCGCCATACACGCAGTGAAATACCTGCTATACTTGAGTAGACGTCTCAACGAAAGTCACCTCAGCTACAAGGTATATTGTAATATTTCGCATTTAGCTAATCGATGTGAATCCCACGGACCAATCAGGTAAAATTACTACATGATCTACATTGTTGTTCATTCCATTAATGGGGCGGTGGGGTAGCCTAGTGGTTAAAGCGTTTGCTCGTCACGCCGAAGGCCCGGGTTCGATTCCCCACATGGGCACAATGTGTGAAGCCCATTTGTGGTGTCCCCCGCCGTGATATTGCTGGAATATTGCTAAAAACGGCGTAAAATCCATACTCACTCACTCACTCATTCCATTAACCACTGGTTTAATGTGCCAGATCACCTGACCCAGTTTCCTTTATCTCAGCAGAGTACTGTTGACACCCGGGCCCAAAATACGATGCTCTGATTTTTAAAGGACGTTTCTGTAACAAATTATTTTGAGTTTCCTGCTGTGATGTTGGTCCTCAGCTGGACAGATGCTTAGTGCGGCGTCAAATAACACTCAACTGTAACAATTATACGTGCGATAATCCATAACCACGGCTTCTGTGAATGTTTGCTTGTTTGCAGCGAACACATTCACCGGTCTGACGCACATGATGGCCGTGGCATCGACACTATCCGACAGACTGATGGATTCGTGAAGAAGTTAAGCTTCACCAATGTGACAGCAGTGGGCAGTGGTCAAACCTAACGGTACTTCGTCATCTAATCAGACCAACATATGTCTAACGACCGAGGCAGCGAAACAAACCGATCCCGAAAACAAGATGGCGGATGTGCAATATGGCGGATATCTCCAGCTCCCCGACACCTGTGGGAAGTTAACTCCCGGGGCGGTGTAAGACGCAGAGTTGCGGGGAGCTAACTGCCTGTCAAAACCTTAAACCAGAGCCAGCCCCGGTGTAATGTGGCGATCGACGTCATGAGGCTTTGTTTCAGCAAGGGCTTGAGTTACCAGTGTTCGTTAGTCTTATTCCACTGCCTGCAAAATAAGGTTTTATTCAATGACGTATAAACTTCTTTGGATTTACTACACCAAACACAATCAGGATTTTAGTAAGCAGTTGTCCTTCGGCTTCAATGCAGGTTGTCTGGCAAATGTGTTTGGATGATTTTGTATATGATATCTCTGATTTTTAAATGTAAATCCATCCAGTTATTAAAACTTTTTCTTTAGTATGTTGTGCTAGTTATTTTAACACGATCCCTCGTGATGAATTCCTCGTATTTTCATACAGTTGAATATTTTGAATACCCAGTGCCATTTAGAAGGTGGTCAAATCTTGTAACTGACTGACTGAGTTAAGTTTTAGGCCGCTTTTAGCAATATTCCAGCAATATCACGGCGGGGGACACCACAAATGGGCTTCACACATTGTGCCCATGTGGGGAATCGAACCTGGGTCTTCGGCGTGACGAGCAAACGCTTTAACCACTAGGCTACCCCACCGCAAATCTTGTAACTTCTGTTATATTTGTGATTACACTTTCTCAGTAAAGTAAAGATTCTGGTACTTTTGTTGGGTTGAATCAACGGTGGTTGAGCGGGTTAGGCGACTGACTTTGTGTGCTGGCCTTCGAGATGTGGGTTCGAATCCCGAATGGGACTCAACCCAACAAAAGTTCCAGAATCTGTACTTTACGAAGAATGTGTAATCACAAATATAACATATGTTACTGTTGGAATTTGGTCAGGAACTGGGTGTTCTTCTACTCTGCTTCCTGTACATAGAAACGGAACATGTAATTATTATCATTTTACTGTACACACGTACATGTAATAGATGTTGATCGTTTAGTTGATTTAAAGAAAAACAACGTTACTGTCCAAGTCATTGGGAAAATATTTGGTTTTCTCAAGCCACAATGCTTCGGTTTAAACTGGTACCCTGTGGCAGAGAGTCAGTTACCCAACTGAACACACGAAACATACGCGGAGAAGATGTTATAACTCCGGACGCAATGGAAGATTTGTATCAGTGTTGTAGGACTTTTTAATAATATGGTCGTCGGATTGTGAATCCATGTTATTGTATGACAGAATACACTATTATTCTATTACACTTTGATTCCCAAGAATCTATCACAGTAGTTGACCAGACATCAAAAGGACTTTTTAAATTGATTTACAAATTGATACAAATCACAAACACGGCATTACAGTGACAGTGTGGCAGTACAGATTTAAAGGCAGTGAAATACAAATTCAGTGATTATAGTAATAAAGACATATATGTTAATATTCACCTCACTGCACCACTGGTCAAGTTTCTAAAACTGGCTCACCGCACTTGGCTGCTCTGGTCGTATCCCGAGATGCATGTTAGATGAGAGGCGATATTTACCTCCAGTTATAACCCAAAGAAAAGACTCAGTAGTGAGTGAGTGAGTGAGTTTAGTTTTACGCCGCACTCAGCAATATTCCAGCTATATGGCGGCGGGATTTAAATAATCGAGTCTGGACCAGACAATCCAGTGATCAACAGTATGAACATCGATCTGCGCAATTGGGAACCGATAACACATGTCAATCAGGTCAGCGAGACTGACCACCCGATCCCGTTAGTCGCCTCTTACGACAAGCATGGGTTATTGAATATCAATATTCGAACCCGGACCTTCACGGGTAGAAAAGACTCAGGAAGATTCTCCATCTCAGGATATAGCAGACAGACCCATATGGCTGTAGTACATTCCAGAACTTTGTTGACATATAGCTCAGCACTTCATGATCATAGTGAATGTCAACAGTTATTAACCTGAATCAGTATTACACACTGAATAACGCTGCCACAGAACAATTTACAGAGCGTCGTCATATTGATGAGAACGTCGATAAACAACAAGCACAAAAGTAACAACAATTTACCTCTACAGAAAGTACTCCAGAATATTCTCCATCTCAGAATATTGTGAAAAGTCCCATGGGGCAACTATGTCTAAATATAGCACACCACTGCCTGTGTAACAGTTATTAGATCTGAAACAGTGTTATATGATTAATAATATACTGAACATCATTGAAAACGCACCAGTCTAAACTTGTCCATATTTTCATCAAGATGGATTTCAGCATAACAATGATCAATGAATATAACTAACATGAAGTAGAAGGGCATGTCCAGTTGAAAAAATGCTTTAGAAACAAATTCCTGTCCACAGTATGACTCTTAATTCAAACATGCATCAACATGCAGCCACGCCATGAAAAAAAGCGCGAAATTTCATTCTGAAATCATACTGACTATGACATTAAAATCAGGTGTATGAGAACCGATTGTCATTGCTTCACTAACGATTGTGAAACGAGGACAGAGATGCCGAGGTTAACACCTCACGAAAGAGAACGCACACTAGGCATGATTCAGGTTGGCACCAGCAGCAGGGGTATTGCTCGACAACTTGGACTTGGCCACTCCACCATCGTTAGGCTTCATAGACGACATCAGTAGACAGGCAGCACCCGTGACTTTCAATGACCTTGGCAACAACGTGTCACGACGCCCCGTCAGGATCGCCATATTGACCTTGTCCATATCAGTGATTGAACACTGCCGACTGCCAGGACTGCTGCACTTTTTCAAGGTTGACGTGGGGGTCATCGGCGTTGACTCCATGCGACGCCGTCTACACGCTACAGGGCTCCGTGCTCGACGTCCTTACGTTGGACCAATTCTGACTGACAGACACCATAATGAGCGTATACAATGGGCTAGCAGGAATTTTCAGTAAAGATTATAACAAATGCATGGAGTGGTAGTCACTGACGAGTCACGTCTTCATCTACGTAATGTTGACGGCCGATTACGTGTTTGGCGTAGACGTGGTGAACGTTATGCTGATGAGTGTGTGGTTCAGACAGACCTTTGGGTGATGGGAGTGTCATTGTCTGGGGTGGAATAAATTACAATCACTGACTGCCTTCATGTCTGTCAAGGGAGAGTTAATGCCCTTTATTATTCTTCAGAATCACATCGTATCTGTCTTCAATCGCCACCAAGATGTCCATACTTTTCAACAGGAAAACTCACGGGCACACACAAGACTTTCCATGCAGTATCTGGCCCAGCAACACATCCAGGTTATTCATCTGCAGTTCAAATGGAGCACTTGTGGGACGAAATTGGTCCCGAAACATCCGGGAACTTGAGGCTGCACTACTGCAGAAGTGGAATGCCATCCTCAAGAACTCTATTCGGACGCTTATTGACTCAATGAAGAGACGTTGAACTGCATGTGTCAATGCAAATGGCGGTCACACGCGATATTGACTTCGCGATTTGAGCCAGGTGTGTTTGATCCTTTCTGACTGTGGAAAATTTCAATGTATGAGCGTCTTTTCTGCGTTGTTGTTTTTGTCAGTCGTCCATCTGTTATTATCCACTCAAAAAATATCAATTCCTAACACGTGCTTTTAATAATCTGAACTTTTATAAGTGGTGCGTTTTCAATGATGTTCAGTATATTACCACATAACAATTTACATATTCCTGAGCACGTCGATAAACAAACACATAGCAACAAAATATTTTTCAGGTGTATATTATTTATTTGCCTCATATTAACAGACTTAAAGAGAAACTCGATCTCAATATTCGCGAACATGTGCAGTAACACACTCTTCCGCATTTCCTTCCAGCTCATTAACATTATTAACGAAGACGATGAAGTTGAAAGGACAATTAACGCCCTTAAACGAGGCTTGGTAATTAATAATAAAACTACCATCACTATTTGACAAGCAGCAGTACAACCTTCTCCCAATGTTATTGTTAATGTTGGCAATTACTTTGATGCTTCTCTACCGTATTCGATTGGATGATTCCGCTATTGAAGCGACAGGAGAAAATCCTTTAGGTGCTGCAAAGTTATTAATTATATTAATTACTATGTTGTAGTAATATCTTATGGTTGAAGGTCCATTAGCTTAGATAAAGGAGATGAAGTAATGTGTACACGTTGAATGATGATGAAAGTGTCAGCATGTCCTCCACTTCAATGAATATCGGTACTACAAACATGTCTACAACCTCCTTTGTGGAAATCGCTCTGCAGAGTCACGTCCCTTAGATACGATAGGATCAGCCTGTTATACATTTTTGTTTATTGGTTTGTTTGTGTTTAACGCTGCACTTAACTATACCCCAGCTATATGGAGGAGGTTCCTGATGGGATTATAGAAGTTGGTATTCAAGTTTAAGACAAAATATTATGGATGGCTTCTTCTTCTTTAATGCATACACAGAGTTTCTGGGTTTTTCCTTGCCCCTTCGAATTCGTCATTCACCTGAAGGAGAAGTTGACATCCATATTATATTGTTTTACACTTATATAAGGGGGCGGTCATGAGACATGATTGCTGCCTACTGGGTGCAGGTCTTTAGACTGTCTCCCGGACCATAGTGAATAGAATTAAAATACATTTCGGAGTTTGGGAGAATAGTTTCACACCCTCATCTACATGATGACGTCATGTCAGGTCCTTGAACGGCATTTGGAGTGGTTCACATGAGAGCAAAAGTGTACGAATGCCAACTAAAGCAATAATAATCATGTTTAAACTAACCAAAAGTGACATCCCTCGGCCCAGTTGTTTCTTGTTATGGTTCCAACTCATACCTGGAAAGATTGTGCAAGACTAGACTGCCTTAGCAAAGGGGTCCCTAAAATTGATTAGAAGAATATATACTGAAAGGCAAACGAAACGTCGTAATATTGGAAATGACATTTAAGTATCAATGGAGTATTTGAACCTAATTAATCGTGGTCATATAGCCTGTTTTGCCCAATAAAATATTGTTTGAGTTTGAGGTTTGACATGTTTTTGATTGTGGAACAATTTCAACTACAAGTGATGGATATGGAGGGATGTTCCTTTGGGAAATATAATGGTGTACCCAGCAAGAAGGTTATCCTGAAAAACGGCTTTAAATAAATTTGATTTGACGATAAAATTACAAACCTTTATTTAAACGGTACGACCCTGAAAACGCCCCGCTCGCAATCGTCAAAATGTCGATTATGTAAAGCATTTTCTTAGACTGTCCAACACCTTGTCAGTGGACGCCCTTCCTTGCGCAAACAGCATATCTCAAAAGGAATGATAGCATGGCTCGTTGTCTTCACCATGACTCTGGCTTTGACTCCGAGGTCCACCACTGGTACAACCATGAACATTTCCAGGGCGCCATGGACAATTATGTATTTAATAATAATAAATAGGCCCATATACAGCGTAAGAAATATTCCTAACAAGAAACTTCATCTTGTCCTTTTTGAAAAAGCTAATGAATTTTTTTGTTGTTGATGAAATGTGAGTCCCTTTTGACAGCAGTGTGGGAAAGTATGATAAATATATCGAGTTTCAAGTATCTTGTTTGCATCCTAGGTACACTGCAATCAGACTCCATATTGTTCTCGGTGCTCTTGGTTTGGTACCTCCTGATCTGCTACTGTAGATTAATAGTGTGGCTGGGTGTTACATCGTGTCACGGCTCCTCTAACACTGTGGGTAATGCAGAAGGCTGCAGTGTTGTGAAGATATTGGTGGGTTAGCATAGGCAGCGTTTCCAAGGAGAAGAGTCATTCACTGACGGGGCTGTGTGTAAAGGAGGCAAGGGTACCTGCGCTAATGATGACCTGATTATATGATGAGCGGCAGGGTCATCTAGTTACTACCTAGGGTTTCAGTGTGGCTTTTTTGAGTGTTTTAATATTATATTTTTATTTGTCTAACGCCACGCTTATCAGTATTCCAGATGTTTGGCTACGGTCTGTAAATAATCTAGTCTAGACCAGACAAATCAGCGAGCGTGACCACCCGATCCAGTTAGTCGCCTCTTATGACAAGCAAGGGTTACAGAAGGTGACAGGTCAACAGACCGTCGATTGTCCATCCTTGACAATCAAGTTTGCAATAACTGTCAATTTCAGGCAATAACAATAAATGACAATTCTTGTGTTTACACGTTTAAATGATTGAGAACGAGATGTGGCAAGATGTCGCGCATCTTAAACGAGTCGTGTCATACACTTCTTTAAATATGTGGGCTGAAGTCGACCCAAGGGACGTGACTTTTTTCGTGACGCGAAATATGTAATGAAAAATACAATGTTACAATGATTTTGCATACTAGTACTTCTTCTTTTCTTTTTGTGAACGTATATCAATATGTATCCGGTATATATTAGATGTATATAAATTAAAAGTTTCAGGGGATGTAAATTTTCGTCACTAAACGTAGGAAATTGATATTTTTAATTGGGGTGCTCTTATTGTCACTGGTGGACATATTTTTTTATTAAACCTGAATATCCTGGCAACGAGTGTCACTGAATGCACATATCAGCAGTTATTTATCATCGGGCACCTGTTCAAATTGCTCCTACTTGAGATACCCACAAAAACCAGAGTTGACACGTTGTAACCCCCCATTATCAATGTCTACGCACTTGCAGAAAGCGTGTATGTTTGTCGGATAATTTCACGAAATCAAAACATTTATGAAATATACTCGGGTGCTTTTAGCCTCAAGGTGAGCAGATTACGAAAGTTATGACTTCTTATTTCAGACATTTAAACAGAAAATCTGCTTCAACCGCAGTTTACACGTGCCAGAATTGACCCGCGGCCAAAGTCATGTCCGGTGCGCTGGAATGACCGATCACGACTTGTTGTACCTATTAAACCCAGAACAAACTAATTAAATCTCAAATATAAACATTTATCTCGCCAGACTTCAGGCTATTTCCAAAAGCCATGGAATTCTGGTCATAAAAATAAATAATTAACGTTTTTGATCAAAACTCTGCCTGACTCCAACTTTTCCCGATCTTAATGACTTTCTGCTGTTTAATATTTTCTCTCGCACAATGGCCGAAAGGATGCCATTGTTTATTGTGCGATATTCCTATCCAACAGGAGTCGCCTCCCTTTTAGTTAGATTCACTAACGAAAGATCAGTCCAAAATCGGTAACGTCATTCCGGTTTCAGAGCGGAAGCGGTTTCCAAATCTGGATCGAGAATGGCGCTGTAATCGAATCAGGCAGGGCAGAGTGGTTTAAAGGGTCGAGGCTTTGAGTGTGTTATTACGAAGAAATTCAATTATATATGCATGTAACAAGTAGCTTGACTTGATTTTCATCTTCTCTTTGAATCTTGAAGGTGAGATATCCTATACAGATGCTGGCGCGCAGGTTGTGGGAACAGTCGCACCATTTAAGCCGTCCCAATTAATAGCATGGTTCGATTCACCTTTAGATCTTTTAAAGGATCTGTACATGCAAAGATGATAAAATGCTGAAAAATGTATACCTTCTCACATGTATAATTCAAAATTGTCAATTTCGTACTTAAAAATATACACCACCCACAAAGTTAGCTTTTGATGGTGATTAAAAATGAAACTTACACGAGATGGTTATTCAATAGTGATATGTTCTATTTGGGTATCACAGTCTTGTGTTGAACTTGTTGTTTCACGTGTTTCAGCCTTGTTTGTAGCCTAGTAACGTTTTAATAATGTTTTTTAATGTGTCGTTTCAAACCAATTTCAAACCAAACTGTGTACTTTCTTGTGCCAGACAGTTGTATTTGTTTGTATATATTAATATTTTAGCTGTCTCATTTCATTATTGTATATGCCATCGAAATAGTGCTTGAATCAACGGTTAATCACGGTTGAATATGTTACACCACATGTCATAGTTTCTGAATGTTTATCGACTGTTTCAAAATTATGTTTCCTAAAATCTAAAAACGCAATACTAATTGTTAGGAAAATATTTGAGGTATGGAATATTATGAGACTCTCAAAGGCCATTAATTCATTACTGATCCACATTCCCAAATACACTGTAAATCATGTTTTTTATCCTTGAGATTTACGATAATCTGTTGTACATCAGTGTGTACATATATTTGCATATTCAATCTGTATGTACCCTGTTTATTATCATGTATGTTTCACGTGTTGCGTATGTCAAAACAAACAGCACGATCTAAAGCGCCCAGCACGTGGCATGAGGTATGGCTTAGTGGAATAGACCCGTGCATGAAACTGATGGCAAATCTTGCCATGTAATCTGTACATGTTCTGTGTAAATTAGAACCGAATTGTGCCTAGTGTTCCTTTCATTTCTATTAATATTTCATTCTAGCTTTGTGACGTTTCATGTTTATGAAAATGTAACGAGAAATATCTGATGATAAAATTAACATATTGATTCACAATACCTCATATTTGATTTCTTCAAACTGTTTCGCGAAACGTTTCTCTTCACGCAACCATGAATATATGTCCTGAAATGATAACAATAGTTGGATTTGTATTTTGTTTTCAAATAGAATGAAAAAAAAAAGAAAAGACAAAACACCAACAAAATCGTAAACCGATTCACGTTACGCTGGCGTAAATATATGTCATATTTTTCCTCGGTCAGAATACGTCATTATTTCCTCATTCGTTTGAAATAATATCAGTTTTCTCTTTCCTAGCTCTGATTTAGGAAACTTCCCGAAATTCCCCTGAAACGTGGAAACATTTAGTCAGCCGGGCCTTCACGCTTAATTTCCACAATTAGCCCCCTGCCATTAGCCGTTAATTACATAGCATTTAGCTTGAGTGACGACGAATTTGCCTTTCACGTTTCGTATCTGGAACCCGATCCGTGATATAAGTACTTAATTATAGGGCTGGCTGAGCTACCATCGGCCCTGGCGTGTCAAACCGATCTTCACGGAGAGCCAAATGTCAATTTTATTTGCCATGTTTAATTCCCGAGAATCGGTGATTTCCGAGCGAGTGTAAATTGGTTAAGCGTTTGTAGATTAGCCGCTGTTTATCTGTTTTAACCCACGAGGTCAGGGAGGAGATCACTGTTGTAAATTTGTTAGAAACAGGATTATATTTCGCTAAAGGATTTGAAGTAATCTGTTAATTTTCTAACATTTTGAAAAATTGTTATGATCCGGAAATAATGTGTATAGCGGAGCAAACATTGTTTTTCATATGGAATTGTGATATACATGTGATCCACTCTCTGTCTAAGAACAGAACTAGATAAAGATATTTTGTATTTAAAACATTATCCCCTAATCTCTGATCTCCCTAGGGCTCCTTTTCAATATAAACGGGCTTGCTTGTTTGTTACTATCAACATTTCAGAGACTAAGCCTTAGTCTAGGGTACAATGTGTGAAACCCATTTCTGGCGTCCCCCGCCACGATATTATTGGTAAAACCAAACTCAGTCAGTCAGTCAGTCATTCCAGACTTAATAATGAAATTGAGTAAAATATTCTTAAAAATAATAATAACATAAAATCATGAAATATTAGGAAACATATAGAACATGTACTATTCACGAAATTTGATCGAACAAGGATGCGTCGAGTTACAGACCTATGCTTCTTGAATCTGAAAAAGTAAAATTGATTCTATATGGTAGTCAAGTTATTGTTCGCTCACATATAATGGATTATTTAAGCAAAATCATCCTTCAAAGTTGATCTTAAATTACATGATAGAAATTCTTTTTTAGCACAAACTTAAGAAATCGTAGTGTTTTGCATATCTTAGACTGAATATAGCGGAAGAGTTCTTTTCAACCATCTTCAATGTCGATCAGCATGTTTACGAAAATGAACACATAAGTTACACAAATATAATTAAATTGAAATTCTAGGACGAATAATCTATGCAGTTGATCTCTGTCTTGTAAAACTGGAAAACTGATCCTTCAGCAAAGTATCACATATTCAGTTGCGGCGGGAAGAATGTAAGCCACACACGCGAGAGTTTAGCGAGAGTCGAGATCTTACACATACTCAGCATTATTACCAGAACAGCAAAAATTTAATTATCAAAAAAATTCATAACATGGTGTAGTTTTGCGTAATGAAGATTTACATTTGATTCAAAATGCAAATGAAAAATTTGAAAAATTGATATTTTAAGCCATATGCATTTGTGCATAAAATGTTAGATAGGCGTGTGTTATCCTTATTGAATGATAACATGGTGCATTTATGGGATAACATGCATTATTATATTATTGTTATTATAGAATATAATATCAGAGAACATCAGTGATAGCAACAATCCATGAGCAAATAATTAGCCTGAGTTGATAACAGATGAGACTACTCCATTAGGAATACGTGTAGGTAACATTATCACTTGTGTTGTTGGTGTCAAATTTCCTGAAAATCTTGAACGAAATCCAATCACATTGACAAAATTTTCCAAATTAAAGGTAAGGACAAGTTTTAAGAAAGAAAGAAGTATTTGGTATGAATAGAATCAGTTAAATTAAATTTGTTTAACATTTGCTAAAAAATTATATCGTCGCACAATCGCATTTAGGTGAGAATGTTTCATGTTTTTTTTAACTTTTTATTCATTGAACAAAATTTGAACTGCAACCGAAGAAATTAAGCTTTATCAAATATATTCCAAATGTCTTCACAAAGAAAAATGTAATTCAACCTAATTAGATATATTCATCTGATAGAAGCCATAATTCGACTGACAAGAGTAAATCGCTTGATTAAGGAAGTTAACTATCATCTCAATATCTTAAACCTAACGCCAAAAGAGCAAATTGAAAAGTTAGTGGCACACAACGACCGCATCAAAATTCCTAGTGAAATCCGGTAATTTACTTCAAAAACAAAATCCAAACCTCGAAACCCGCGGGAGGCCTGAAACACAATCTCTCCTTCACGAGAAAGACGTGGAGTCCGTGCCACTTACAACGAGCCGTCTCATTGGTTGAAAGGTTTGAGGCGAAGTGGAGGTCTCACAGCTGATTGGTTATAAGTTTGATTGACAGTAATGACTTCAATTGCTGTCAAATCTCTATGATCTTTCCACCCGCCTATTAGATATGTCGTTAATGAAATTGTCATAGACTGAAATAGTCGCAGTTGAGTGAGATTAAGTTTACCTACATCGAAGAACTTCCACAGCGGGCAAGGATGAGAGGTTGCAATGTTTAAAACTTTCACGATTGTGTTCTGTTTCTGTTGAAAACAGTTACCTGGGTGTGCGTGTGATTTGCGGGTAAATATCAACGTTGGAGTTTTACGTGTTTTAAAAATTCCAACCGGAGACAAACACACCGGAGAAAAACTGTTCCTACAGGACATATTTGTGTGAATACAAATACTCGAACTGAAATATGACAGGACTGGTTCAACATGAGGAAATGCCAAGGCGAACTGGATTTATTACTTCCAAAAGTACGAATGAATTCTGAGAGGCGAAATTCTGGGACACAGCGATGAAAATTATTTCTAAAATTTAAATATACAGATTTTTAGTTTAATCTGGAAACATGTATTTTCGATAAAATATCAAAATCCAATTAGGCTATTTGAAGCTTAACTCCCGGGTGAAAGTTAACAGAAAGCTGTAGTATTTAACAAGAAGCCATCCGGTGTTATATGTTTTTGTTTGAACAAAACTCTTCCTAAACTTATTGAATCAGGGTGTTCGTGGTGTGAACTATTTTAAATTGACAAGTCCAAGGATGATCGTGTTTCCTGTGTCTTACTGAACGACGAAGGGTTCATGATGAATTTGATGACGAAGAAGCCGTCGTTTCTCATCAGAGACATTTTGGGTATCGATCCCCGACAGAATGGAACAATGCCTGCGACGTCAACGACGTCCACCAGACTGCCTCTGCCGTGTATACCATACCCCACCCACCCCGCCCTGTCCTGTTACAGCCCCCTGGGACATATGTCACCCCAGGCAGCCTACTGTCTCACCAGAGGTAAGTGTCCACAATCTACAATGTTGAAGAATTCATTAATTTTCTTGGCCTTAGAGTATTTCAGAAGCGATAAATTACTAAGTACGTTTGAATACGCTTATGGCGTGTTCTTTGAAGATAGGGTTGAACAGTATGCGAATCTCGCATTCTGTTTATTAATATATGATTTATGAACTTAATTTTGGGTTATATGGAAAGATCGGGTGTAATCAAATACACTTCAACAAATATATGTTCTGTTCTGAGACTGTCTCAAGTAATAATATAATATAACACAATGAGTTTCAAGTGTTTGAAACAATTGAACACAGTCAAAATAAATAATTATCGGATAGGTCTCTTGTTCGAGACAAATAGTGGAACGATTTTCTCCGATAAAGCATTTTATAAGTCGGAGAAATACATAAATCATTTTCATAATTAGTGACACGGACTAAAACTGTATCTTTAATTACGAGTTAAAGGCTGTAGTGTCAATGTCGATTTAGTTTTTCTTCTGGTTTTAGTCTCTTTGTATTGTTCCTCTGAGACAGTTTGAGACTCGTCAGTCGATCCTGTGTTTAACTGGTTTTAACATTATTCATGGTATTCGATATCAGCGATAGATGTGCTGGACATGTCAACAATAAATATGCTCTTTTTTAAATAAATTAATAATTCATTTTCCTAAACAAACAAAAGTTTATACAAATATTTACAATACGAGAGTCGAATTCAGTGTTTAATATTTTCTCAGTCAGTATTTAAGTGGTTAAGATAACAGGTGTGAATGTTACTTAAGTTAAAAGTTAATTTATGAATTGTTCAAACAACATAGTCCACATATACGACGGATTTACGGGAGGTAATATACTGGGGATAGACAGGATTACACTTCATCAAAAACTGAAGTGATGTGCCACCGAACTAATATTACTTTATGGAAAACCGCAAACATTCCAAAAATTTGTAATTCCCAAATTCAAATGTTGCCATGGTGACATATAGAGTTATGATTAAGAATTATATGAACAAGTTTTAACACGTGCATGTGGAACTTGCATTACTTATCAAAATTTCATTGTTGATTTTCTGTTTACCATGGCATTCAGCAATATTCCAGTTATATGACGACTGTCTGTAACTAACACAATATTGACCTGTCAATCCAGTGATTGACATCATGAGCATCGGTTAATAATATAGGATACGAACATGTTTCCTCTAAGCTACCGAGTCTGACTGCCAATATTATGAATTTGAAGACCAGCATCAAGTAGGCTACGACCTGCATTTCTGTGTGGTATTTGTACAGGCTTTTTAGGTGGAATACAGCATGGATATGTACACTGTACTACACCTATACACACACACACACACATATAAGTATATCAGACACACACAGAACACATATAAGATGTATGAGACACATATATGCAGGAGATATCTTAACAGGTGAAATCAGCAAATCCGAACAGGTATTTTCTACCACGGCGAAACAATGCATGTATGAAAATGCGAACGATGGATGATGATGATGATGACGATGATTGAGAAATTTTCAACGTCGCGAACGTCTCAGGTATCAGCTATCAATGATAGCACCGCATTAAACAAACTCGTATTTACATTTCGAATAGCCAAATTTATTTGCAAATTGTACCCTACAGTTATTCGCAGACGAAAATAATATATTCACATTGAACTACAGAAACCGATTATCTACTGGCTTGGCTTCTTGAGCCTTCTTTAAACTTCATCGCCCAATTTTGTGCATCATATAACTCGACCAAGTTCCCGCGATAATCTGGAGGATCACTATGTGAATTTATTTTTATCTCTGGGTTTATTATCGTAATATTTCTGTACAACTTCGTTTGTGATCAATACATTAAAGAAAGTAAGCGTTTCATAACAATCTTGTTCTATTCTAATGGTAGATATGAACATTAGACGGGTCATTGATAAACCTCGGACGTGCGAAACACGTCAGTATTTACCTATCATCATTCGTGCCAGGTGATATCATAGTTATCAGTGATGTTTAACTTTGGTAATAGATCTGCGAGGCCGCGATACCACAAATGAAGGTTCAATAATATCGATATATTTAATCGTACTGCGTTGGGGCATATTCGCGAAATAATTGAAACACAGGTCCTAAATAGAACACACCAATAGGGGTATGTTTGTGTACCATGAACTGTCATTTGATCACGATATTATGGTTTTATAGTGTACATATTAATTTAAACAACGGGCACTGGTCTTGGTTGCAAAAACAATATTTACCACAAAATATATAAATTGGTCTTGGAGATGTGTCAATTCTAAAGTGATAGGCCAAAAATGAATTCACTTGAAAATTAAATATGACCCTAAAATTTCATACGTCATCAAACCTTTACTCTGTTGAATACGGTCGCCGAAATACTGCAGACACCAGGTCCACACTCGAGTATAATACCCGTATCAAAAACATCGCCAAATAATCATTTCAAAGATTTTCTGTGTCACATCAAACATGGGTGTATACTTTGTTTCAACTTCTTGTGCACACCATATTGGAGAGATAGCAACTAGTCAGTGCCACCGTCCTACCTTGCTTTAGGTCTGCTACATAATGCAGTAAATACAGATATCATGCAGGGAACACAGATATCATGCAGGGAACACAGATAACATACGGTGAACACAGATATCATGCAGGCAACACAGGTAACATACAGTAAAAACAGATATCATGCAGGGAACACAGATATCATGCAGGGAACACAGATATCATGCAGGGAACACATACCGTGAACACAGATATCATGCAGGCAACACAGGATACACAGATATCAGAACACAGATAACTAACCGTGAACACAGATAACATACGGTGAACATACGGTGAACACAGATAACATACAGTGAACACAGATAACATACGGTGAACACAGATATCATGCAGGGAACACAGATATCATGCAGGGAACACAGATATCATGCAGGGAACACAGATATCATACAGTGAACACAGATAACATACCGTGAACACAGATAACATACGGTGAACACAGATAACATACAGTGAACACAGATAACATGCAGTGAACACAGATATCATACAGTGAACACAGATAACATACAGTGAACACAGACACAGATATCAGATGCCGTGAACACAGATATCATGCAGGGAACATAGATAACATACGGTGAACACAGATATCATGCAGGGAACACAGATATCATACAGTGAACACAGATAACATACGTGAACACAGATAACATACGGTGAACACAGATATCATGCAGTGAACACAGATATCATGCACACAGATATCATGCAGTGAAACAGATACAGCAGGGAACACAGATATCATGCAGGGAACACAGATAACATACAGTGAACACAGATATCATGCAGTGAACACAGATAACATACGGTGAACACAGATATCATGCAGGAACACAGATAACATACAGTGAACACAGATATCATGCAGGGAACACAGATATCATGCAGGGAACACAGATAACATACGGTGAACACAGATATCATGCAGTGAACACAGATAACATACGGTGAACACAGATATCATGCATGAACACAGATAACATACAGTGAACACAGATATCATGCAGGAACACAGATAACATACAGTGAACACAGATATCATGCAGTGAACACAGATAACATACCGTGAACACAGATATCATGCAGTGAACACAGATAACATACAGTGAACACAGATATCGTGCAGTGAACACAGATAACATACAGTGAACACAGATATCATGCAGGAACACAGATATCATACAGGAACACAGATAACATGACACAGAACACAGATATCAGATATGCAGTGTGACACAGATAACATACGGTGAACACAGATATCATGCAGTGAACACAGATAACATACAGTGAACACAGATATCATGCAGGAACACAGATAACATACAGTGAACACAGATATCATGCAGGGAACACAGATAACATACAGTGAACACAGATATCAGTGCAGTGAACACACAGATAACATACGGTGAACACAGATATCATGCAGTGAACACAGATAACATACAGTGAACACAGATATGCAACACAGCATGGGGAACACAGATAACATACAGTGAACACAGATAACATACAGTGAACACAGATATCATGCAGTGAACACAGATATCATGCAGGGAACACAGATAACATACGGTGAACACAGATATCATGCAGTGAACACAGATAACATACGGTGAACACAGATATCATGCAGGGAACACAGATAACATACAGTGAACACAGATATCATGCAGGGAACACAGATAACATACGGTGAACACAGATATCATGCAGGGAACACAGATAACATACAGTGAACACAGATATCATGCAGGGAACACAGATAACATACAGTGAACACAGATATCGTGCAGGGAACACAGATAACATACAGTGAACACAGATATCATGCAGGGAACACAGATAACATACGGTGAACACAGATATCATGCAGGAACACAGATAACATACAGGAACACAGATAACATACAGTGAACACAGATAACGCACAGGAACACAGATAACAACACAGATATCGTGCAGTGAACACAGATAACATACAGTGAACACAGATATCATGCAGTGAACACAGATAACATACAGTGAACACAGATATCATGCAGGGAACACAGATAACATACAGTGAACACAGATATCGTGCAGGGAACACAGATAACATACGGTGAACACAGATATCATGCAGGGAACACAGATAACATACAGTGAACACAGATATCATGCAGGGAACACAGATAACATACGGTGAACACAGATATCATGCAGGGAACACAGATAACATACAGTGAACACAGATATCATGCAGTGAACACAGATAACATACAGTGAACACAGATATCATGCAGGGAACACAGATAACATACGCTGAACACAGATATCGTGCAGGAACACAGATATCATGCAGGGAACACAGATAACATACGGTGAACACAGATATCATGCAGTGAACACAGATAACATACGGTGAACACAGATATCATGCAGGGAACACAGATAACATACAGTGAACACAGATATCATGCAGTGAACACAGATAACATACAGTGAACACAGATATCATGCAGTGAACATAGATAACATACAGTGAACACAGATATCGTGCAGTGAACACAGATAACATACAGTGAACACAGATATCATGCAGTGAACACAGATAACATGCAGTGAACACAGATATCATGCAGTGAACACAGATAACATACCGTGAACACAGATATCATGCAGTGAACACAGATAACATACAGTGAACACAGATATCATGCAGTGAACACAGATAACATACAGTGAACACAGATATCGTGCAGGGAACACAGATAACATACGGTGAACACAGATATCGTGCAGGGAACACAGATAACATACAGTGAACACAGATATCGTGCAGTGAACATAGATAACATACAGTGAACACAGATATCGTGCAGTGAACACAGAACATACAGTGAAGATATCGTGCAGTGAACACAGATAATCGTGCAGTGAACACAGATAACATACGGTGAACACAGATATCGTGCAGGGAACATAGATAACATACGGTGAACACAGATAACATACAGTGAACACAGATATCGTGCAGGGAACATAGATAACATACAGTGAACACAGATATCGTGCAGTGAACATAGATAACATACGGTGAACACAGATATCGTGCAGGGAACATAGATAACATACGGTGAACACAGATATCGTGCAGTGATCACAGATAACATACGGTGAACACAGATATCGTGCAGGGAACATAGATAACATACTGTGAACACAGATATCGTGCAGTGAACACAGATAACATACGGTGAACACAGATATCGTGCAGTGAACACAGATAACATACAGTGAACACAGATATCGTGCAGTGAACACAGATAACATACAGTGAACACAGATATCGTGCAGTGAACACAGATAACATACCGTGAACACAGATATCGTGCAGTGAACACAGATAACATACAGTGAACACAGATATCGTGCAGTGAACACAGATAACATACAGTGAACACAGATATCAGTGAACACAGATATCGTGCAGGGAACACAGATAACATACAGTGAACACAGATATCGTGCAGTGAACACAGATAACATACAGTGAACACAGATATCATGCAGGGAACACAGATAACATACAGTGAACACAGATATCGTGCAGTGAACACAGATAACATACGGTGAACACAGATATCGTGCAGTGAACACAGATAACATACAGTGAACACAGATAACATACAGTGAACACAGATATCGTACAGTGAACACAGATAACATACAGTGAACACAGATATCGTGCAGTGAACACAGATAACATACAGTGAACACAGATATCGTACAGTGAACACAGATAACATACCGTGAACACAGATATCGTGCAGTGAACACAGATAACATACAGTGAACACAGATATCGTGCAGTGAACACAGATAACATACGGTGAACACAGATATCATGCAGTGAACACAGATAACATACGGTGAACACAGATATCGTGCAGTGAACACAGATAACATGCCGGGAACACAGATAACATACAGTGAACACAGATATCGTGCAGTGAACACAGATAACATACCGTGAACACAGATATCGTGCAGTGAACACAGATAACATACAGTGAACACAGATATCGTACAGTGAACACAGATAACATACATTGAACACAGATATCGTGCAGTGAACACAAGTACACAGGTAACATGCAGTTTAGTTGTATTCATTCAATAGTAAAATTCTTTCTCACTGAAAGTTATCAATTCATATGTCGACAGTGTTTTCGTCATGGAGTGGAATCACATCTGCACAATCTATGCCTTTGTATTCCTTTCGGCAAACCTAAACATAATTCTCATCTTTTTGTCACGTGGAACTAATGTGGGTAAAACGTTGTCTCTTGTATATTCAGCACTAAACAGTTCATCGCCCTCCTACATGCAAGATCTTATAACACCCTACACTCCAGCGCGGTCTCTCAGATCTCAAGACAAAGGTCTTCTCAGTGTCCCAAAAGACAAGTTGCAAACTTTTGGCGGCAGATCTTTCAGCGTTCACTCAGCTTCCCTCTGGAACTCACTACCTCTCCATGTCAAGTCATCTCCATCTTTAAATCAATACTCAAAACATTCTTGCTCAACCACAACTAAATCTTATAAAACTTCTCCCTGTATATAGTGTACATGTTTACTGTTGCGCAAAGAGCATGCCCTTGAGGTGTGGAGTTACTACTGCGCTCTACAAATGTCCATATTATTATTATTATTAAATCGTATTGGATGTTGTATGTTGTTTACACACTTTACATCCATGGCATCATCAGGTTTGATGGTTTTACTTCATATATTGTTACTTGTTCCTAAACGCTGTACCAAGCAGCATCTCAGCTACATGCCAGCAGTCTGTAAATAATCGAATGTGGACTCGCCGATCCAGTGGTTGAAATAATGAACCTCGATCTACGCAATGGGGATACGATATCTAGTAATTCAGCTATACCAGGTTTCCAGAACCGTGAAGGCAAATTGGTACCAGTATTCTGTACACATGAATGGCAAGTTGCTGCTTGTTTAAATACTCTAATCCACCAACGTCCCAGAGCGATCCCAGAGCGGTCCCAGCAATGTCCCAGAGCAATCCCAGAGCAGTCCCAGAGCGATCCCAGCAATGTCCCAGAGCGGTCCCAGAGGGATCCCAGCAATGTCCCAGAGCGATCCCAGCAATGTCCCACAGCAGTCCCAGAGCGATCCCAGCAATGTCCCAGAAGCGATCCCAGCAATGTCCCAGAGCGATCCCAGCAATGTCCCAGAATGATCCCAAGCAATGTCCCAGAAGGATCCCAGTCCCAGCAATGTGATCCCAGCAATGTCCCAGAGCGATCCCAGCAATGTCCCAGAGCGATCCCAGCAATGTCCCAGCGATCCCAGCAATGTCTCCAGAGCGATCCCAGCAATGTCCCAGAGCGATCCCAGCAATGTCCCAGAGCGATCCCAGCAAGGTCCTCAGAGCGATCCCAGCAATGTCCCAGAGCAGAGCAATGTCCCAGAGCGATCCCAGCAATGTCCCAGAGCGATGTCCCAGGCGATCCCAGCAATGTCCCAGAGCGATCCCAGCAATGTCCCAGAGCTCCCAGAGCGATCCCAGCAATGTCCCAGAGCGATCCCAGCAATGTCCCAGAGCGATCCCAGCAATGTCCCAGAGCGATCCCAGCAATGTCCCAGAGCGATCCCAGCAATGTCCCAGAGCGATCCCAGCAATGTCCCAGAGCGATCCCAGCAATGTCCCAGAGCGATCCCAGCAATGTCCCAGAGCGATCCCAGCAATTTCCCAGAAGGATCCCAGCAATGTCCCAGAGCGATCCCAGCAATGTCCCAGAGCAGCAATGTCCCAGAGCGATCCCAGCAATGTCCCAGAGCGATCCCAGCAATGTCCCAGCGATCCCAGCAATGTCCCAGAGCGATCCCAGCAATGTCCCAGATCCCAGCGTCCCAGCAGCGATCCCAGCAATGTCCCAGAGCGATCCCAGCAATGTCCCAGAGCGATCCCAGCAATGTCCCAGAGCGATGTCCCAGAGCAATCCCAGCAATGTCCCAGCAATGCGGAGCAGTCCCCAGCAATGTCCCAGAGCGATCCCAGCAATGTCCCAGAGCGATCCCAGCAATGTCCCAGAGCAGTCCCAGAGCGATCCCAGCAATGTCCCAGAGCGATCCCAGCAATGTCCCAGAGCAGTCCCAGAGCGATCCCAGCAATGTCCCAGAGCGATCCCAGCAATGTCCCAGAGCGATCCCAGCAATGTCCCAGAGCGATCCCAGCAATGTCCCAGAGCGATCCCAGCAATGTCCCAGAGCGATCCCAGCAATGTCCCAGAGCAGTCCCAGAGCGATCCCAGCAATGTCCCAGAGCGATCCCAGCAATGTCCCAGAGCGATCCCAGCAATGTTCCAGAGGGATCCCAGCAACGTCCCAGGGCGGTCCCAGCAATGTCCCAGAGCGATCCCAGCAATGTCCCAGAGCGGTCCCATGTTGATCGTGTTCAGAGAAACAATGAACCAAAGACACTTCCGCAGCTGATGTTTACCAAGTAGTTTCGGCTATCTGACGCAGTGCAGTATTGTTCAGTGTTGATTTTTATGACTCTGAAAAAAGGTTTTGTCGCTTTTATTATCACGTGTGTTCGGGACAGCGAAATACACACACTATGTTTTCACCCCAGATGTGAGCAAACTTCGTAACAATTCAGGTACTGTGGCGCTCATTAACTGGTCGTTTTTCTCAATCAAAATATATATTCTCTTACCGCCACGTTCCCACAAACCCGTTTGGATTCAAACCCGATTGGGTAGCATGGCGGTTAAAGAGTTCGCTCTTCACGCCGAAGACCCGGGTTCGATTCCCCACATGGGTACACTGTGTGAAGCTCATTTCTGGTGTCCCCCGTCGTGATATTGCAGGAATATTGCTAAAAGTGACGTATAACTAAACTCACTCACTCCTAATTAGAACTGTTCCCTACCAACCTGAGCGTCGTTGCATATTTGGGGTTTGGTGCTCACTATATCAATCACAGGACGTTCTGGTCCAGGTTGACTATATGCAACGTTCAACAACAAACGCTGACACATTGTGTTAAGGAATATGTGTTGTAATACGTGTACCTCTTTATCATATATTCCATACGTTGTACAGTGTACAGTTTGCAGGAAGTCACGTAATAAAATAATCGCATAATATACACAAATGGTCGTGGAGTTTTAAAATTATTATAATTTGTTTCAAACGATTACGTTTGGGAATTATTTTGTACTATTCACTGGTGACACAAATTTCATCAGGTCACATGTCACCCAGAGTCTCCCACACATACGTGTACTTTGGAATTTGAGCAGTGTTGTCTTGTGAAAGGCGTCACGATAGACTCTAATAGAGTTGTCTCTCCAACATAAGCCAGAAACTTGGGCCTTGATTTTCGAAGCTCTCTTAGCGCTAAGATAGTCGTAAGTTAATGTTATAATTACGACTATGTCCAGACCCAGTGATCGTGGGTTAGAATCCCGATTAGTTTACAGGTTTGACTGCACCACACCCGTGTGCGAAATAGTTTCCAAATTTGGCTAGCCAGTCGGGCTAGCTATGCCTGAAAGTTACTAGCCCACAAAGTAATTCACTTGCCCGAAATTTGAATGTAGAAACTAAGCAAAAGTTCACAAAAATAGATGATAATAAGATATTGTAGGCATGGGTTTCATCATTAAGCTGCTAATATGATAAACATTTTTATCAGGCCATAATGCTGCATGATTTAAAGTGTATTATAAATTAGCAAGTCGGAGAGAGTGATATATTTACAAAATGACGCCATGAAAATTCACTAGGCAGTCGGGCCAGTGACTGTGGAGATTTACTGGCCCGCCTGATTTTTTACTAGCCACAGGCTAGCGGGCCAGTGGCTATTTCGCACACTGCACCACACCCGTGCTCGTGCTTTCACCAAAGCTTGAAACGTCTAAGGCCTGCATCAGTTAGGGACTTCCTTCCACACCACGTTAACTCCCCTGTGATATAAGTTAGCGTAGAACCTGAACTCACTCACTTACACACAGGGGTAGCCTAGCTCTTAAAGGGTTCGCCTGTCACACCGAAATCTCGGGTTCGATTCCGACATGGGTACAATGTGGGAAGCCCATTTCTAATGCCCCCAACCGTGGTATTGCTGGAGTATTGCTAAAACAGCGTAAAACACAACTCAATCACACACTCTGTTTTCGCATATATATGTACTTGTACCAATATGAATCTCTCAGTGAAAGCGTAGGCTATTTATTCTAACTTCCCCATGAGTGTACATCTTATTTACACCCAATTTCCGGCCTCGACGTGGTATGGTTTGTTAAAACAGGACACATGTTGATCGACAGAATCTCCTCTGGACATCACATACTGTTATTTATGTTTCTACTGTGCATATGCTGTTATAAAAATCATGAAGATCAAACTGCACGTGCACCCTCGTGAATGCCGCGCACTCGCTGTTGGTCGAGATCAGATGCAATTATGAGGACCTCACAGGTGGATGTTAGAAATAAATATTTTCGCATATTTTGCGAAAATATTTTGCGAAAATATTATGTCTTAGTATTCGATGTCATTGACGATTTAAATAGTGCATATATAAGTAATTTCTGTATATACTCAGCAAGCTATGTCGATGTAAACACGAGTTGTCGCGTTTGCCGTACATGTGTTAACGACTGACAGATCAAAACCCCAAACCTGGAGTCGACGATATGGATCGACATATACAAAGTAGAAAGTCTTCTGGCAGGGAATATACTAAGTAGAAAGTCTCCTGGCAGGGAACACTTCGTGTTGTATAGGTATATGTGCTACCTCGAACTCCTATACCTCGAATGTACTCATATTTTGAACCTTTTACCCGGCCCAGTTCCGATCGCCTCATCAAATATGAGTAACTGCTTGCTGGCTTATCTTGAATTCGAGACAAAATAGGTTGCGCAAAAATAGGTTGCGCAATCTCGAACCTTGGACTCCCATCATTGATTTTTCTTCAGAACTTTTCAGTTTTATCTCGAAGTTGGTATTTCCTGCATTAACAGTTCGATGAAGTATATCCAGTTTAAGTCCCCCTATATCAAACATTGCTGTAGAAGTAAACCAATTCTTGATCAAATAATGTATGTACTTCAGCTATGGTATAACTGTACAGTTACCCTTTTGAATTGTACCCGAGTCACAACACAGATACCCGTGAAGATCCGGGTTAGAATTGATCTTCAGTAACCCATGCATGTCGTAAGAGGGAACTAACGGGATCGGGTGGTCAGGCTCGCTGACTTAGTTGAGAAATATCATCAGTTCCCAATTGCGTAGATCGATGCTCATGCTGTTGATGACTGGGTTGTCTGGTCTAGACTCGATTATTTACAGACCACCGCAATATAGCTGGAATATTGCTGAGTGCGGTGTAAGCAAGTCTTGGAGTTTTGCCATATATGGATAACCTTCTTTACAATCATAAAAT
The DNA here is from genome assembly GCF_003918875.1 of Haliotis rubra. Lineage (NCBI taxonomy): Eukaryota > Metazoa > Mollusca > Gastropoda > Lepetellida > Haliotidae > Haliotis > Haliotis rubra. The sequence goes on from NW_025765308.1 coordinate 63,503, forward strand.
CGGTGGGGTGTTCTTTCTATAGAATTTGAGCAATATTGGTTATGATCAATACTAGTATGTTAAAATAAGTAAAACTAAACTCACTCACAAGACAGAAGCACAGTGTCTTCTGCCATGTTATGAATCTATGTAACTAACCACGTTTACAAAGATGCAAACTCACATACGATACTTTATATCACACTGTAGTTTTTGGTTTCGATTTAACCATTCAAATTCCAGTCAGTTTTCTAACAGTATATTTAGTTGTGTGGACGAAAAGTATTTTATCCCCAGACCTCATGGAAATAGGTGTACTTAATTATGTTTGAACCGTAATCTATTTTTTTTTTAAAGTCACATAGCTTAAATGAGCAAGCTATTTGAACCGTATACTGTCAGTAATAGGTATATATATCTGTCGGATTGTTAAACATGATTTAGTCATTTCTGTCTATATCACATGGCCACACAAGAATTTCAGATTAAAGTGTTACAACTTAGCAGTTGGTTTGTTATTTCAAATCTCTTAACTTTGTCTATCTTAAAACTCTGCAAACGTTGAAGCGCTTTCTGTCGAATGTGGTTAAAATAAGACAGAGCCGAATGACATCTAAGAGCAAATTTTCCTAATATGAAATATTATCTCAATACGGAAACCCTTACGGTCGGATAACTCGTTTAGCCGTTTTAATTGTTTCAATATGTTTGCTGCAACCAAAATGCCACACATAAACTCAGTTGGAAACACTTCTTTTGAAGTATCACCAACGCGTGCCTCATTATATAGCTTAGCGTATAAAGTATCCAGTTAAAATTAAGAAAATCTTTGTCTTTTGCTAATTCCCAAAGATTAGCTTGTTAAAAGTATTGAATTCTGAAACTTTGCGGTTTTTTGTTTCTTTCGTAAACATTGAAGCACAACGGCGATAATAGTTGGAAAGCACTGATTGCATTTTGCATATAAATTGCTACAGCGAGAGGCCAGAAAACCGTACATTAGGGGTATACTGTGTCTCGTCTTCACTGAAAAACTTGTCTGAGATGGAAAATCATTTCTATTGTTGAATAGGGAAAGAAAAACGAAGGAAACTTGACCCCGTCGTTAGAATCGTTGTACAAACACGCAGCGTGGTTGATTTCAATTGCCCCAGTAATATGTTACTGAATAATTTTCTTTTCAAAACAAATTGCTTTTTGGTCGGAAAAACTGGACTTTAACAAAAAATTCTGCGAGCGGTTTTGATTCCAAACTGTTGAAAAACTACCTCTTCATTTAATCAGCTTGCACGCGCTCCTAACCCTTCTTCGCGCCAGATTTCGTTCCGACCGATTCCGTGTTGCCTTTTTTCGCTTATCGTAGTATATTTCCTAAAGAGTACATCTCAAATCACCAACCAGTTGTCATTTTAATTTGCTTCCACGTGGCTGGATGCCCCCTTTAAGCTCAGCTGAGGCAAACTTTGTTTACAGATGCCAATTTTAATTTTATTCTTCACGATGTGTACATTTTGGCGATTAGCAATAAAGCCAGGAGAGCGCTAGTTCCTCTGATGGCTCTGGTTGACGAGCGTGAGCTGGTGCTAGCACCACAACAATTGCCGAACTTTATCATACGTGTATCGTGTAGGCGAATCATTCTGTACTAATTCATTTTAACGTTAAAGTGATACACTACGAACGCTGGAATTCCCAACACCTTTCACGAAGCAAAACGCGCTTAGGCAGGTGGTACATTTGGCAATGTTTAAATTAATTTTCAAATAAACAAAGAACCTAGCTGTGAGGAACAGCTGATGCTTAAAAGACAAGGAAATAGAGTTCCAGTCCGTACAATACCCAAATCATTGAACATTAATGTCTCGCTTATTACACTTTTTCTTATTTACATCGGCAACTGAACGAAATAGAAGAAACAAGGACAGATAACACTTACTGTACGGTATGGGATATACGTAGTTGATGTACAAGGTTGAATGGAATGGGAGCGAGTCCCTGCATGCCTGAATATATACTTGTCCTTCAACGGTCCGAATTTATTCAGAAATTGAATCAAAAGGTGCATCGGTAATGATCACTGGTTAAACGCATGAATGTTGGACGTCTTTGTTGACGACGTCAAATACAATAACTGTTACATCTGGCCGCAAATAAAAACGGTTATTAAAAAATACAAACACAACCTAGACCTGCAAGAAAGGTTTCTCATGAAATATTATCGTCAATTAACCTTTTGCCTTTTTACAAATGTATTGTTTTTCAAATAGAATAACATTTGTGCATCAATTTGCGACAGGAATAATGATCACTCAAAAATTAAAAAATGTCATAGTCAAATATTTACAAATATATCGTCATAGTGACACTTACTTCCGGGAAATGCGCCACCTGGTGAGTACTTAATAAGTTAGCTAGTTATCACATCCTCTCGCTCACTGCGAGATTTCGTTCAATGGCCAGGGAGACCTTTCAGTTAACTATCTATTATTGTGAAAATAGAAGCGATGTGAGTTTGTTGATAAATATACCGAGAATAATAGGCCGTTGTCGCTCGGCAAATGTTGGTAATTGTGGCTTGTCAACATTTACGCGCTTTCAAAATATATTCAGCCAGGACAAGGATAATAAACGTACAACATTGACCGACTAACGAGCTCCAATGAGAAACGTGTGCCCACTATGTGGACATTGGGTCTGAATAAGTTTTGAGATTTGGCTGTGAAGTCTGAACATAAATGTTGAACATTAGATTCAATCGTTTTTGAGGTGATCGGTAGTGCCTGCATATAATGATTTGAGTGAGTGAGTGACTCTAGCTTTACGCCACTTTTAGCAATATTCCAGCAATATGACGGCAGGGGACACCAGAAATACACTTCACACATTGTGCCCAATACAATGATTTAAAATACTGATGAATATGTTTAGCATTACAGTTGGAAAAGTCCCGTAGACGGTGAATCAGAATCAGGCATATTTTCGTTCTTGATGGCAAGTTTTCTGTAGCTGTTTGTCAAGGATGGAATTCAGCAATTAACAACTAAATCCTGTGATCGACGAAGCGAAACTAATCGCGACCAGCTTCCTGTATACGATGTGTCTGTTACACGGGCGTTTTGACAACCGCGACGTTCAGTCATACGTACATACATGACTAATGAAATATAAAGAATGTTATTCGTTTGTCCAGTTAACAGACAGACAAACAGATGATTTATGTGAGTCTCACCTCAACGTCATGCATATGTATATATAATATAGAACAAAATAATACAACGTTGAGCCAATCGTTACAGACTTATGAGAGACTATATAACATCTACAAATACAAAACTAAACGAATATAGGATATATAATACATTCAAAGCTCCAGATAAGATTTAGGTCATGTGGGTACTGTACCCACTGTATTTTTTGTGGAGTGGGTATTATGAATGTTGAGTGGGTATTTCATTTTCCGTTACCCACTGCTTTCAAATATGTGCGTATTTCAGTCATTTTACTCACCTAAGTATATGTCATTGAGTAAGTTTACTAAGCAGGTATGTTCTGCCTTATGTCATACCTAATCAAAACCAACTTTAATATAATGGAAATGATTTCATAAAAAATCACTCATCCTATACTGACAGTACAACACTTGTCCTATACTAACAGTACAACTTGATAGCAATCGATGTCTTTTTCATTACGCAAGCGATTTTTATAAATATATTCCGTACGCATTTGTTTTAAACTTTTTGCGTATCTAAAATTTTAAATGCGTAATTGGTACGAAACAATTATTTTTTCAATGCGAAATTGGAAATTTTCTATGCGTATTTTACCCGGATACGCAGCTTATCTGGGCCTCTGTAATACATATTTACAGTACTAAGTTAAGAGCATAAAAGGGCACATCGCCGCCGAAAGGTACGAAATCAGGTTTTGACTGTATTATAAGACACTTGTGGATTGGGCAGTAAAAATCTAATCTATCAACGTCTATTAATGACATAAAACTAACAGTAAGCTGTTCATATTTTAAAAAACCCGGATATTTCAGAAGAATAAAGTGGACCGTGCATGCAGTAAAACATGAAATTCATTTTCAGTAAGATCTTTACAGTAAAAATATGTTCTTTCCTTTAGAGGAGTACAATTATATCGTCCAGTTTAAACTCTTAGAGGAGCAACACCACATATAAGAGCAAGGCATGTGGCTAAATACATAAACTTTAGGATGATATTCATCTGTAAAGGTAGCATAAGTTCCTAACTTAGTACCCCCGTTGTCCGCTGTACCATTTACATTGGAAATAGATTTTTCAAAGAACGGTTAAAACGATCAAATACATTTACGCGTTAACAAGTCCGAAATCTTTATAAATTGTTGAAATGTTTATTCTGAAATTTAGCGACAGGTCACATACAGCTTTTGAAGAAACGATATGGTCACGATATGCACGTGAATCTAGGATATCATTGAAACGGGTTACTTAATTACTGTCAATGAATATTCACCTGTCACAATTAGTGTATAGTTGGCACGTGCAATATGTGATGCTATCGACCTGTTGACATGAATTGTCAAAACAGGAAACACAATTAAGGGACAATACGTTATCTGTTTGAAATTTTGTTGCTAGATGACATCAGTGGAATATTTTCGAAAATAAAAAGTATGGCTAAGGGAAAGTGTACATGCTATTCAACTGACATTGAAATACTTCACGATCGTCCCAAACCTACTGATCTGATGTACATGTAACGCCGTTTGAACGAGATTTGAACTATGCGTCCCAATGACAGAATAGTTTTGCTAAACATATATCGAAAGATGGAGGAGTGTGTTATAAAACGTGATGACGAGATATCCATTAACCAATTTCAGAGCGGCGTTACTCGTGGAATTTGCTCTTCAAACTGACCAGTAAAGAAGTAATACGACCCAGTCTTTATTTGTGACTTACAAAACCCGTTATTTCTCGTTTCCTCATCCATATCTCTCGCCGGTTCACTCACATTGTTACAACATCTGGACTATATCGCTATTTGGTCGTTATGTAAAACCCTAACTCAAAGCCTAACAGAACGTTACATACCGTACGATACATGTCTGAGTTTACAGTGTTCGTTTTTAGGTGCAACAATAATCTTTGTAAAATTTAAGAACAAGCATCTTAAGTTTTAGGATAAAGTGTTTTTTAATTGACAATTTGCATTCGGTAGTTTAATTTTCTGGAAAATATATAAACATTTGTTTTGTTTAACAATCACAACCGATGACCGGTACGATTTCCGAATGTGTACATATTTAATATCACACGAATAGGTCGGGTATTCCTTTACACAGAAAATCTTTCTTTTTCTTAATGTAGCAATAATCTCGACATGTAGCAAAACATGAGAATCACACTAAATATGTATAAATATGGTTTAAATAACATGAATACTATGGTATACAATTCAATCAGTTTTGGGTTTATTTCATACATTGCTTTTACTTCATAATTTTATTATCTTACAAAGGTTCCAGGTTTTAGAATGCATGGCGTTGCCATTGTCTTGAGCGTTCGCTCGTTACGCCAAGAGGCGCGGTTTCAATGTCCAGCCAACCACCCATTCAATTCTACAAACCCCAGGCACTAACTTACTGGTTCTATCAATGAATTATTTGTGCAGAATTGATGCATTGACTATATTGAAATCACATGCTACTCAAGATCATCTAACCTATTGAAATGTTCTGGCATAACACTAGCAGTGATGAGTATCGAGCCTAGTCTTTGGTGGCTAGAATTATAGAAGTTATCACATCGTGTCGAGGGAAATCGCCAAGCCTTTAGTAACGTGCGCTGCATTGAGGTCAATCGATCAGCTGGTGTCAACATGGTAGCAAGGAAACGTTTTGCCACAACAACTGAGAATGAAATTGAAGCAAAACATTCGGCTAGGTAAATGCGTTATCACATTGTGTCTCGGGAAATACGGGGTTTTACCAGTCCCTCGTAAGGTTGTAGTCCCCTCCAGCTTATAATTATTATAAGATGCTAAACTTATGAATTTCTTCGAAAAATTATTCGTTGCTGGAAACTAGAAAATATAAGACAAGACATTATGGATGTCAACGTCTTCTTTATTGTATACGCAAGGTTTCTGGGCTTTCCCTTGTCCCTTTGTCGGACAGGCCCCTTTGTCGAACAGGCCCCTTTTGTCGAACAGGCCCCTTTGTCGGACAGGGGCAAGGGAAAGACCCAGAAACGTTGCGTATAGAATAAAGAAGAAGTTGATATCCATAACATTTTGTTATACTTGAATACCAACTTCTATATGCCTCTCAAGAACCTTAACGAGAAAATATCGCACTGCTGTTAGTGCTACTCAAAGAAACGCATATCAACTCCTTTCAGTAAACATAGCAGTCTAAATTATAGCAGTCTAAATTATATTTGTTTACAAATATATTTAACTCCTAAGATGAATACACAGATACGTGTGCATTACATATGCCAACAACAATTTCGTTTTGACTGAGGGACTCACTCATAATACTTCTCCGATCCTTAGTTAGGCAGTAATTATTTTGTTTGAGTCAGAATATATTTTAATACATGTATTTGTTCTCTAAGAAAGGAGCTTGCAAGTATTTTTTGGCGGGTCACAAAACATTATCTATCTTCAATATATATTATTTGTTGAAGGTCACACGAAACACCCAACCAAGAATATAGTACTCTTGCTTGGGTGCGATATTTCCGACAGGATCTATTCACATACATTGAAATACATGGCAAATGTCAAATACTCCGTTAAACATATGAAATGAATAATAAATATGTAATCAAAGCTGTTACGCTGAACAGTAAATATTCATGCATTTTGAATTCAATTAATTATGCTATATAATATATATCGTACATGACGCGCCAAGAGTCTATGCTCAGATACGGCAATTACAATTACCACGCCATGTTACCAAATGAACATATCTACAAAATATTCCAAGCAGTAAATACTATATCAGAGACCCACTACATACCATTATAGAACTGCAGAATGCAAATGCAAAGATACACTGACAACATAAGATATAATATTATGTCGTGTTCAGGGGCCTAAACACCGTACATCCAACCGCCCACGATGCTGTTGGTCTACTGTAAAATATGAGAGAGTGAGTTTAGTTTTACGCCGCTTTTAGCAATAGCAGGGCGGAGTGAAATGTGAAGTGAATACTATAGATATGAAAGATCCTTCACAACTCTCAAAATGCTAAATATACTAAATATGCTATGGTGAGGGAGTGAGTGGGGGTAGTTGTACGCCGCTGGTCATTGTCCTTCCGTAAGTCATGGGATAACAAAGTTTTACAATTATTGATCTCTTTGGATTTACCTCTTGTTGACATGCTGCGTATTTCACCAATGGATTTCATTTTCATAAAAGAGAAGTTGTTTGACATTGATTATTCTAACTGGTATTCACAACTATGGGATGATACTGGCTGTTGTAACGGCAACAAAATACGAACGTTCCGGCTGTTTAAGACCTCTTTATCCGTATCAACATATGCCCGCACTATTTTCAATAGTTCTCAACGAAGTATCCTGGCCAAACTATGATGTGGAACTTTACCTCTGGAGATTGAACTTGGTCGTTTCTCACGGCCTAAAACCCCTCTTGAACAACGACTATGTAAATATTGTCAGAATAGAGGAGTTGAAGATGAGGTCCTTTTTTTATCGAAATGTAATATATATTCCGATATAAGGTCAGTTACATGGCAAAAGGCACGCTCTCTTAATCCTCTGTTTAGCTTGATGACTCCTGTCGACCAGACTATTTTTATTATGGAATGTGATAACCTAGTATATTCCATAGCTGCTTCAGTGTTACTTATGTTTAAAAGAAGAAAATTACTATAACATATAATATTACACCATCCATCTTATCTCTAAGTTTTACTATGTGTGTATAGGGATATATTTTATCTATGCATTGTCTTAGGGATTTTATGAGTCTCGTAGGCCTGTAAAGGCCGGGCAGATGTTTCATAAGTGATACAGAAGATTTTATATATTATGTAAACATCTGCGTGACGCAATAATAAAATAACTTCTCTCTCTCTCTCTCTCTCTCTCTCTCTCTCTCTCTCTCTCTCTCTCTCTCTCTCTCTCTCTCTCTCTCTCTCTCTCTCTCTCTCTCTCTCTCTCTCTCTCTCTCTCTCTCGTGTTAACATGAACAGAATAACTGACATGGCCTCACGATTCTTGCAGCATCTATTATTGTTCATGAACTGATACAGTGGGATGTTTGTTATTCGTGTACACAATAATACAAGTTGTACATTTATAATACAAATCATATTATATAAAACAACGGCACCTTGTCAACTTGCTGATGGCGTGTGTCCCGTGGTCAGTGGTACGAATCCAAGCGGATTCGGAAATTGTATGGCCGCTATACAATGGATGTATGTTACGCATCAGCTTGAACGCTGTCTTGACAAGACATAAAGTACCTTACTATAAGAAAAGTTAGTTACTTGTAACTATAAACAAAGCAACTTATAAAACCATGTTACAACAAATAAACACAAAGCACTTTAAAATACATTTCCCCACACACCTACTAAGAACTTGCATCGCGAACACAACAACAACCTGTTGTAACACAGTTCATTTTGGTTGTTGTTGCTGTTTTTGGTTTTTATTTTGTGTTGTTGTTTTTTCTTTGTTTTCTTTTGTTCTTATTCTTTTGATTCGGTGATTTGGGTTTGATTTCTACGGGTTTGGGGCTTTTTCGTTGTTGTGTTGTTGTTGTTTTGTTTGTTTTTGTTTGTTTTTCTTTTTTTGTTGCTGTTGTTTTTTTGGAGGGGGATGTTTTCATCTTTTTTTTGGTTGTTGTTGTTGTCCTTTTGTTTTTCTTGTGGGGTGGGGAGGGGGGCATATTTGTGGGGACTAGGGACATATTCCCATCCGACTTTCCAGTTTTGTACAGTTGTACAATGTTGTGTACTCCTCTTGTTTGTATGGATTTATTTTGTGCTGAGGAGATAACATAATCCAAAGCTCTGGAAATTTTGATATCCTATAATATTTTATTTAACTCACTATGCTCAAAATTACCTGTCAACTTAAAGACCACAAAATTTAGGATTTCCGGCCCTCCCAATTGACTTTTCTTCTGAATTGTTTTTGAATTGAGCATAATCCGTCATAAGCGGTCCTGTAACATCACGAAGCGCGTGATAACCGCCATCTTAACTCCATATCAAATACATAACACTTCCGGCTGGCCTCGTTTTCGCGTCAACATCACGCTTTGATCTTTTTGTACCCTCTCTTTTAACTTTCCCACTTTCAACTTCTACAATTGGCGCCTCGGGCATGAGGAAATATGGAGACTATCAGCACAATTTTCGATCCATGCACGTGCAAAAAATGAGAAAATGATAAGTTCTTCCCCAAAACGTCGACCTTCCGATCTCAACACATCTAAACACTCGGTTAGCGGAGCTTAGACAGCGGTCGGCCACCTGATCGAAAATAGGACAAGATGTTTGATGTTCGATTTTCCCCTTCTTTCGCGAAGAGTTCTTTCCGGAGCGCTGTTTACATACGGAAGTATAAAGCATCTGCCTGCGGTTGGTAGAATACATATCGAATGTCCACGCCTCACAGCACGTGCATAAAATGTGAAATAGACGCGAATGTCATTTAAACTCAAGGTAATGTATTCAGGTCAAACTGCACTCAAAATATGTGAATTGACATTAAATCAAAACGTGTATTTTAGAGGCGCGGTAAAACAGCTGTGTTGCGGATTTTTTAGACTGCCGTATTTACCAATAAATGTGCTATTTAAAACGTTATACCCTTTTCCTGCGCGTATCTAAGGACATTTATTACATTACACGTATTTTTCTTTCTCTTTGACAGAATAAAATTCGACTGCCTATAAAACTACGATCATAAGTATTCTGAGATGATTACAAGAAATTATTGAGTGAGTGAGTGAGTTGGGTTTTACGCCGCTTTTAGCAATATTCCAGGAATATCACTCAGGGAAGAAACTACTGATTTTATTACCTATGCAAAGATTATTTTAAATACCTTCTTTCGCATTAATTTCGTTCATTATAATCCTTACATCCTTTGTCTTAAACGTTACCGTGTTGTGTATGTTTGAGGACACCTCGTAAATCTGGATTCTCATAATTGGAGCGGATTAGAAGGTTTAACTCATTGTAACGGATTTATATTTTTTAAACAAAATGCTTATAAATATATATTCTGTATTCATGAGGTATAGGGTTATTATTGGTGATAGTCACTACTGTTGGTCGTAAATCGTAATGGTCGACAAGGAGGACTCTAACATATGTTATATTTAGGATTACACTTTCTTAGTAAAGTACAAATTCTAGTACTTTTTGGGTCGAACTTACACCCTCCGAGTCAGGCACCTAATCGCCAGCACACAAAGTCAGCCGCCTAACCCGCTCAGCCACCGGGACGTCGGACAACTGGTAGTCTAGCCTGCGGACTTTGTGTACCCCTCTGATAAGTGTTAATTGGCGCGGCTCCCACAGCCGAAAGCTAAGATTACACAATGCCATTAAGAAAGTGGTGAAATGTAACATATGTCATATTTGGGATTACACTTTCTTAGTAAAGTACAAATTCTAGTACTTTTTGGGTTGAGTCCCATCCGGGATTCGAACTCACATCCTCAGTCAGGCACCTAATTTGTACTTTACTAAGAAAGTGTAATCCCAAATATAACATATGTTACATTTGACCACTTTCTTAAATGGCATTGAGTAATCTAAGGAGGACAGGCGCGATGAGTTGTGTTGATCGGTGCTCATGTTATCCGTCACTGGTTTGACTGGTCCAGGCACATATGCTCATGTTATCAGAATATGTCTCCAGCTAGAAACGAATTTAGATTCTTATAATGCCACGCAGAACACATGGTTTCTAAATAAAACGGATTTCTCCAAACGGATTAATTCAGAAACTCGTGTGTCATCGCTGTAAGGTCCATTATGTCATGACTTTGTTTGGCTAGTGGCTGCAAGAGTTGTATACTCCCCAGGGAGTTGAAATTGATAATACGATGTGCCGTTGAGATTGACATCCAATGATCGAGGGGAAAATGCCAGCGCCTTGAACATGCACTAGTTGCCTGGATATGTGCGCTATATAAATATCCTATAATAATAAAATAAAATAATAATGACGTTGCTTAGTAACATGATCGTGTCTACACTTTGGCTGCCGGAGAAGGCAAGCATCTGAAGCGAGAAATTGTTTACACGAAATCTTGACAACACAGAAAATATCCTAAAAGGTGATTTCCAAATTTCAGGTAGCCTCCACCAATTATGAAGAAATTATTGCTGATACAATTTTAGACCTATAATACCAGGTGTGATTTCTAGAACTCTCTTATCAAAATATTTAAATTTGTTTTGAAAATGTTAACGTATTTCAGTCTTAAAAAATAAATCTCCGTATTTGGAGCAATGTGTTTTTAGAATCCAGAATCCAAAAGTCTGAACAATGTTGTTGATTATATACTCTCCTCTTCCCCTATTTATATGTTATGGCATCTCCCGTCACAAACCTCAATCGGCAAGGGGGAGGGTGCTGAAAAATATAAAACATTTTAAACAAAACAAAACAAAGTGAAATAATTGGTCATACATACAATATACTTTACACAGTCTTTGCATAAAGGGCAAACTTAATTGCCGACAAAACCTACACAGGAACGTGTGAAGACGTTTGTAAAGGGACTGTTTGCTTTGACAGTATTTGTAAGTTTAATTATAAATTCTGAAAGATCAAGGTGACCTGGGGCGTTTATGGGAGTGAAATCGTGGGAGCTTTCTATCGTCACAGCGGGTTATAAAATTCGTCAGCGGCGGGGGAATTGAGATAAGAACGTATCTTGTATTTCTAGTCGGAATGAAAAATTAGGGCCGACGGGAAGAGGGACAGAAAGACAGAGACACATACGGCGTCTATCAAAGGTTTTCCAAATCACTGGTCGTTCGTGGAACGGATCGCCCAATTGCCTATAACCAGCGATTCGCTGTTTAGATCTACCATTGGGCCCTGTAGGGGATTGGTATTCATGCAGTGATCATATGTTCGAATCCCGTCTCGTGCTGGTAACGGTTCACGATATGTTAGAACCATCTCAGGTTTCACCGACGTTGTATACGACTACGACTCCATCACTTCAGGCCTTACATCATCATCAGTCTTAGACGCTGCGATATAACTTCAATACTGGTCAGTTAAGCGCTACATACAACCACACTGTTCACCCAGCAGAAAATGGGTACCCGGTGGTATTGGTCATATGACAATTAACCTTTTAGCGCCTCACAGGCAGCTTAGGTTATCCGGGGTAATAATGATCAGATTGTTTGGGCGTTTCGAGCATGCATTACCTATGGATGGACTATTATTATTATTATTATAAACTCAGTTATCAGAATGTATGATATTTTATGGATAACATCTTCTCCCACCGAAATGCTGCTTGCCCCATTTACTGATTAGTTTTGGACCTGAAACGTTGTTACAAGAATTTGCTATCCTTATGATTTAAACATGTTCATGTTCTTCCAACTTTTAAATGCCTACCGAAATTATTTGACAAATATCCACATCATTCGTCATATATTATAGAAACGTTTTGTTCTTATTAACAAGATTCCACTCAAAGCCTCTGAAATTCGCAATCGAGACGAAACAAGAAAACGGTATTGAATATACCCGCCGCTCTTGATACATCTCGTCACAGGTGCATGGCCCCAGGCGCAGGAGGGCTCGCTACTCTTTGGTATATAACGACGAATCACACAAATAAACTGGAGCGAGTGTTGAAGCAATAGACACGGCGATAAGAGGCACTTTACACGTGATTACCAGGAACCGAGGGGGAGAAGGCAGTACCTTCACAAGGCCAGGTGTAGTTGATATAGAATCGCAACAATGGGAGCTTCATTGATGCAACGTTTCTCATACACCCAGTTCTTATACCCTTCCAAGCGACTTGCGATCTCTTCAAATGTGTGTTCGGAAGGGTATGAGTTTTAACCTTTGGGTTCTTTAAATGGCTTCCGGGTTTTGTAGTAAGTGTAAATACACAAATTAATCAGTTTAACATCGGTAATCACAGAATGTTAGTCGTGTTTTATGCCCTCTGAGTAGTTAAGTTACTAGTGTATGCTCAGTGGAGGAGAAAAGCCATGTGAATGAATAAATTTTAAGTAACATCGGTACGTATCAACACGTACTGATTAAAACAAATGAAGTAGATAATTTTTTTAAAAAGGGGAAATGGGGTGGCGCAGGTTTCAAGCAAAATGAACCGGTTGGGCAGGCTGGATAATGACTTGTCATCGCGCCACTGCTGCGTTCCAGTTTGCTCATGATATCAATCACTGGTATGGCTGCCCGAGAATATTATTGACAGGCGGTAAGTCGGTGAGCTGCAAGTATTGTCGGTATAAAAGTCTCCCCCTTCAGTAACCCCACTCCTTCGAGTATGTACATGATTCATGTGGACCACATGTAAACATGACGAATCAGGGATTTATTACCACTTCCACCCAAAAAGTCACAATCAAGTTTAATTTACAAAAGTTTCGTGTAGACAGCATATCAACTCAGGAAGAGATTTTAATTCAAAATTATGAACTTCATCCGACCCCCTACCGACCCATATACCATATATTATAATATCTAAAATATTATCATAAAATCTATAAGAAAGTCATACTTGATTGAAAAAACACAACAGATAAATCCTGTTTTAAATATCAGCATATCATGTCTGTTTTATAACCACAATTGTCATGCATTATTTTCTATGTGGCATTTTTTAAATTATAAATTAATACCTTGTCTAATTTGGTGGAAAGTTTGACAGTCATAATCACTCTTTCTGCAAGAAATATTTGTGAACTCATGTTAACGTATTGATGGCACTAAATGTGTACCAGGTAGAATAAACAATAAAAACTGAACAATCGGAGACAAAAGGCAATATATCCCTCACGGTAAATATTTGGGTGCCATGCATACCAAGTCTTTATCAGCGCTCTGACAGCAGATTGATTGTCATTTATTTCTAACAAAAGATTTCCTCCAAATGTGTATTCGTACGCCTTGGGGTTTGAGTTTGGTAAGCATGCTCCAAAGTAGTTTGAAAATGTAACTTGTTAACCGGGTAAGCTAAGTGTGCGAGGTTCGTGACACTGATTTGCTAGGGAACTTCGTCACGAACTGCATCTAATGACGGCCACATGTTGAAAAAAGAGCCCCTCTTCCATATTGCTTAGAAAATTGACTATCGAGTTGAAATAATCACGATGCCAACTCTTCTCATGGGAGAGATATTGAATTCGTAAACACCACCTTCTAAGACGTCAAATCACTCCTATTCTTTCTGGTAAACGCCGATAAGTAGTACCACATTGACGGACTCACACAGCGAGCGGAGGGACACACCGGACATGGCGTAAAACGGCGGCTCATTAAAGTCTCGTTCACATCTCGCCGCTCGCGGGAGGGCGCTGGAAGATTATATTGGGTATGTTTAACACATGCTTACAAGTAAACCGCGATTTTCGTCATTTAAACAAATTATCCGAGTTTTGCAAATGACATTTACGCCAGTTTGGAGCCTCAGGCGGCGAAGGAAGGGCCCTATTGAAAATAACCGTATGAATTTCGTGGATTAGCTCACCAACGCCATCTGGTGAACAGGTGAGGAATCAAGGAAGCTGAATTTAGCTGAGCCTAAGCGGGAAATTATTTATCGAATTATAATTACACGTGGGCCGGAGAAGTGGGCCGAGTGGATTGTGAGGAGGGGCTTCCAGCCCACCCGCGAACTCGCAAAATGACAAGTGCCATGCTATTTATGAAAGATTATTAATTTGGAATCGAATTTCACGACCACCGCGGAATAACAGCAGTTTGACTGGCTTCACGTTATCTGTGAGGTGTGAGTCTGTTTTGATTAACACGTGGTAATACTACGGGGAACGCAAGGCGCTGCTATTGTGGACGAGGCGTGAAGGCGGTAATTAAAGAAATCACTTCTCGCCTGTCTTGCAATGAAACTGTAGACTCCTGCGTAAAGAAACCTGACGAAGACATTGAACCTTCGTGTGTTATAAATATGGCTTATGATCTGTTTTGAGCTAAGTAAATAGTTAAGATTAACCGAATTTATTCATCCCCTTTAATAAATAAGGAGAACCCTTTTGTATCCGGACGAAAATCTTATGAATAAGAATGTGTGCAAGTATCAGGATTAATGGAGATTAATTTTCATGTAGACATATAAAACAGCAGGAGGTTGGTTAACACATTCTCCGGACACGCGGGGCCATGCATGGGAGTTAAAGCCTATCGGAGTTATAGTGTAAAGCCTAAGAGTCTAGGTCTAGGTTCGATTGCCCTAAAGTGTGTAATGTGCAATGTGTGTCCTAAATAGCAAACCCCGAAACATGGTGGAAATAACTTTCTACACTAAAGAACTCCGACGTAATTGCAGATTAAAACAGCTGTACACGTATAGCACGTTATACATCCTACGGTATGAAAAAAGGGAATCTCAAAATGCTGAATAATATTTTGGGTCGGTAGAATCAAAAGACCGCTTGTATATTTTACTAAATTGCAAATAAAAGAGAAAAACACGATTACATAATCACAAGACTGAAAATAGTCCAATGCAGGATTCCAACAATGCCATGGTGATTCAAAGTTTTTGGCAAAAGGCGGTGCCCAAGCGGTGGCAACCCCACAAACAGAAACGAATGAATAGTTTCCTATTTGCCATGATTTTCACTATAACACATTAATCTCCTATTGTCTACTTTATCTGTGAATTATGACTGATGTTACATGCTGGGAAGCGTGTAGAGCATTCATTCATTCATTCATTCATTCATTCATTCATTCATTCATTCATTTATTCATTCACTTGTCACACATGTCATGATCTGATTCTCTTTCAAACATCAGCCGGTCAACGAAAAGAAAACATTGATTCAATCATTCATACATTGATTTGACACACATGTCATGATATTCATTCATTCACTCACTCACTCACTCACTCGTCACTCACGTCATGATCTGATTCTCTCTCAAACAGCATGCTGTCCTATGGATCAACTCCTAGAACGAGAAAAGTTCTCCGTTCCTATCCCACTTCCGGTTTACATTCGGACCAGATCGCCTTCAGGATCGGATTTCCTCGGCAAGTCCAAGAAATGCCGCCGAAGTCGGACGGTCTTTACCGAACTACAACTGATGGGACTTGAGAAGAAGTTCGAGACACAGAAATACCTGTCCACCCCCGACCGGATTGAACTGGCTGAGAGTCTGGGTCTGACGCAGATCCAGGTTAAGACCTGGTACCAGAACCGGCGGATGAAGTGGAAGAAGATGGTGAGTGACGACGGTGCAGATGTAGTTGAGGATGATGGTTCTGATTCAATGAATGAAGGGGACGATCGGTTAACGCTGCTTTGATATACTCTTTAAAAAATGTAGGGGAACTTCTTTTTTAATTAACGATTGTGCACTTGCATCCCATGCGTTGTGTTTAGGGGTGGTGATAAAGTAGAAAAGGTGGTGCGTTCATAAGATGTTTGTCTTTGAAAAGTTTGTTTACGCTAATACTTTCTATCCAAATTGAATATTCAAGTTCCCCTACTTTTTTTAAAGAGTATATTTCAGTTTCTGAGTGAATACAAAAGAAAGGGATATTTTGTTTAAGTCAATGTCATCTCAATCAACACCACCTCTCCTATAAAACCTATATACATGGGGACTCGTACAAGCAGTCACAGACACACGAACATGCCTGTCGGCATACAGCTTGTTTGGATGACGTTGTAACGTGTTCATCATGGGGCGAGAGCGATTTCATTTGTAACTCACTTCTATCCTGGGACAGAATCACTCTCGAGTGTAATTTATAGGTAGAGAGGCATTTCGATACATGTGGCACTGTTATATCATCTGACCTCAACTGTAAAATCAACATAGACTGACGTAAAAAAACGTACACACCTGATGTATTCATGATTTTCTATCGTACTTTGGCAACACGTGAACAATGTTTTTCAAAATAATAATCGTTTGTTAGAGGATTATTTAATTTATTTTGTTATTTAGTTCTTAATTTAATTTAATTTGGGTTTAAGCACATGCACCCGGCAACCACATGCAAACATGTCCCTGCGTGACGGTGTTGAAGTGCTATAACCTTTATGACTTTATATCACTTGATGATCAACCCGAGAACGACAAAATGGTGACCATCAATAACTAAAGAATCAAATCCCCGACTTTGATAAATATGTACAAAACAATTTAATCTCCTAAATATACCTTGTGGTGGTGCAGGTGCTGCAGAAAGGAGGAGCCGAGCCGCCGACTAAACCTAAAGGACGTCCCAAGAAGACATGTCCAGAGATGGAAGAGACAGCCTCACACACTGTCTCAGTCAGCAACGAGCAACTGTCTCCCGACTCCGATAACAGCTCTTGTTGCGATATCGACGTCACGGAGTGTGTGACGTCATCATCTGTGACATCATCGGGGTGTCAGTAGTGTTTCACAAACGGAGTTGAACATGATGCAGTTACATTGCGACCACGAATACGGCGACACTTGCATCTCTCCGTAACCAACGTACAATGTCAGTCGGCAATTTTCCGGAACTAAATGACCTTTCACGAATGTTTGATTTGTGTTCAGATGAACACTGTATTGTGAGGTTATATTATCCATCCAAGTTTACTCCAAGACACAGGACAATTTGCACCTCATTTGATTACATTGTTTGCAAACAGACACGTGTCTACCGTCAGAAATGAGGTTAAAATGAGGTTAGAGACGTGGCATTCACGCAACAGAGTGTACGAATGTATGTTTGACATGACGAGACCGTTCCTAGTGCCTTCCTCACTGTTTGGTTATGTGCACGTGGAACCGGACAAGGAGATGACCCCGCAAATGGAAGTAGTCTTGTTTGTGTCATGCTGCGATATATTTATTGTATACAGATACAGTTTAATATGCGATTCCATGATGATGACAATGATGACGATGATGACGACGACGATGATGACGTCGACGATGATGATGACGATGACGACGACGAAAATGATGGTGATGACGCCGCTGCCGCCGCCGACGACGACGACGACGACGATGATGATGATGATGACGTCGACGATGATGATGATGATGACGATAACGGCCTACCGCAACGATATCTAGGTATGAGACCGTTTTCGGCGACATTGTGGGACGCGAAAAATAGAACAATGAGCAGTAGCGGAAACACGTTTCTTTATCCACGAATCGTCCGGAGTTATACACCTCCTTTGTGTTGACATTGTTTGCCGTCCATGCGAAACAAACTTAAACTGTTGTTTTATTTAGTGATTAATATCCCTGTACTGTAACGCCATCACGTCCAAATAGATGAAACATGGACGAAATCGCCATGAGCTATGAACGTCGAATTCAATCTGAACCTCAACCATGGCCAACATATATTTGTCATAATCAAATACCATTAAATCCTCTACTTATGTATGTGAGAAATGTATCTTTTACAAGGTACAGGCTCACTGACAGTGATAAATCAAAAGCAGCCAAAACACATTTGGTGTTCATCTGACGGAATGGTTTTCGGATTAAATGGATGATTCTTGTCAACGAACACGATGCGTAAAACGAAATCCTGATCCTGATTATCTGAGTTGTTTTTCCGGTATAACTAACAATGACGTGCCCCACACTAAGCTGTCTGTTCCCAGGGGCAATCACATCAACTGCGTGTCAAGTGTTTATCAGCACTAGGTCATTTCGTAACATGGTCCCAGAATGACACGAAGGTTACAAATAGCAGAAGCCGACTAAAAATCTTGATCTGTTTAACATATATTATAACAGTACTACACCGCTTCAGTATCAAATCACTTATTTTTGTATAAGATGTCTTACGTGAATATCTGTTTTATGATGATGCTGTAACACTGTGAAGTGTCGTATTTGATGTAAAATGAAGTGCTATTAGAAGTCAATCATTGTAGTGCTCTTGTATTGTATTAATAAAATTGTTACTGTCAATTATGGAATGTTTTATGTTCGTAATTCTACCTCAGAGTGTTGGAATATAAGGGGCGTTGGGGTAGCCTAGTGGTTAAAGCGTTGGCTCGTCACGCCGAAGACCCGGGTTCGATTCCCCACATGGGTACAATGTGTGAAGCCCATTTCTGGTGTCCCCCGCCGTGATATTGCTGGAATATTGCTAAAAGCGGCGTAAAACTAAAACTCAGTCAGTCAGTCAGTTGAAATATAGAATATACCTGTGTGTGTCATTAAACAACATGTATACATCAATTGTACTCCAAACTTTCACATCCTGCATTCTAATGGTACACATGGAACATTGGTAAGGAGCCACAAGTTAATGTGTAGAGTTGCGTCCCTTAGACAAAACCCAGTATCTGCTGGCTATCTTCCCTCACTAAGCCTGAACGCTGTGATTTGACTGTGCTATACTTCTTCAAATGTCCCCTCTCTGTTGTTTGTGTATTTAAAAGAGTGTAAAACTACGCTTCGTGGGCTGTTAATTTCCTTCGACTCGTTGGGTTCGAGATATGACCAGTGCGCCATGTTTTTATCACAGCTAGTGTAGAAACAACCAAAGCATTCATGAAACGAGCATTTAGAAAATTCGGCAAGAGATTTTATACAAGTGATATTGTAAAATGTCCCTGTGATTAAAGATTACACTGATTTAGATTCTTGTAACATAACACATATGTGAACATGTAACACGTTTACTCAAAATGTATCTGTTACATTCGATGACACGGTTAGTACCATCTCAAGGGGCGGTGAGGTAGGCTAATGGTTAACGCGTTCGCTCGTCACGCTGAAGACCCGGGTTCGATTCCCCACATAGGTACAATGCGTGAAGCCGATTTCTGGTGTCCCCCGAGCGATATTGTTGGAATATTGCTAACTGCGGCGTAGAACCCAACTCACTCACTCAGTACCATCTGGGAATTACAACGATTAATATAACACGAAGGACAAGGGGAATTCATCACATGACAAGTTGACCATTTCCGGCCGAAGAGAGAGTTATCCCCCTTTGGCCTACCAATTGAGGCAAAACTATAGTATCCCACGTCCAGAGCGAATAACGCGAGGACATGTACTTGAAAGCGTGATGGCCGTGACAAGTGACATGGCATCTTGGAGATCAAACAACGCTAATCTGATAGGCACCAATCAAAGGACATACAAATACGATATAATCTGATAAGTTTGATATACATGTAGGTAATATCGGCCATATGTCATACACCGAATTATATTTTTGGTTTGGTTGTTGTTTAACGCCGCACTCAGCAATAGTCCAGCTGTATGGCGGCTGCCTGTACAAAATCGAGTCTGAACCGGACAATCCAGTGATCAAAAACATGAGCAGCAATCTGCGCAATTGGGATACGATGACATCGGTCACCACGTCAGTTAGTCTGACCACCCGATCCCGTTAGCTGCCTCTTACGACAAGCATGGGTTACTAAAGATCAATTCTAACCCGGATCAATTTGGATACGATGACATGTGTGAACAAAAAATCAGCGAGCCTGACCACCAGGTCCCGTTAGTCGCCCCTTACGACAAGCATGGGTTGCTGAAGACCAATTCTAACCCGGATCTTCACGGGTACACCCAAATATAACGTGTCCATCATATACATCTACTGTCTGTCTGGTGTACTGTAGAAGTTTTTAGTGGAGAGCACGTATTTTGTTATACACGGAAATGTTATTAAATAACTATGTGATGAAGTTGCAGTAAAATCTCTCAAGTGTTTACGTCGCAGCATTACAGAGGATTTGTTCGGCTTTCACTATTCATTCAGGTGAGGCAATAAACTTATCGTGCCGAGCCGTAGATGCATCCAGGGTACTAGTAGAGATTTATCGGAACGTCTATTCTGGAGTTTATCGAGGGTGTTACCTTTCGACACATTTATATTTTTCGTTCGTTCTTCTTCGAACGAGACATTTGAATAAGGATATAGAACAAAACTCGTTCCGGTTTCGGAAAACAAGATTGAAGAGACCTCGAAAACAACAACGGACACCAACAAAATGTACGTTCAAACATCCACGTAAGGATTGAAGCATCTGGAATGCCAAGTTATGTTTTGATGTTGAGGTATATTTACAGTACCTCACTTTTCTTACAAAATGATTGAGTCAGTATAGATTTGCGCAACTATCAGCAAAACTCTATTAATATCACTGACACCGAAAATTGGGATCACAAATTGTCTTCTTGTGGGGAATAGAACCCGTGACAAGCGAACACCATAAACACGAGGCTCCACCATCACACTTCATTCCAAAAGAAAATAGACAAGTGAAATAATATTCGCCTTGGCTTAACTCAGTAAACACAAAGCAGTTACACATCTGGTCTGAATAACGTCAGTTCCGGTTTCCGTTATAATTAGAATCTCTGAAGCAGAACATGACCACAAATGTATATGAAATTAAGATGTATAAAATTGAAAATGCATGTTTGTAAATACTGTATATGTACTATCTAGGTCAGTATATCTCAGAACAGCAAGCAGCATGGATTAGCAATGTTCTGCTTCATGCCAAAAGGACATTCCTGCTGTCTTACGTTCGATTGTGTCATTTCTGGTTCGGACAAATATATTTATGCTGCATATTACCCTAAAAACCGTAAGCAACTCGGCATTAGGTTGTTTTGTATTTTCCTGTTCGAAAAAAGAAGCATGCTTCATGGGAATATTTAAATTGAAACAACATTAAATTTAAAGCCTTTTCTGAAAATAAGCAGTAAGCACCTCGGGTTTTCACAGAAACCGTCTACGTATAGTAAACTTTCATCCGTGAACATTACGGGTACAATATCTTATCCACTGTCAAGATTTTTTAAAACCTCGTATATGGAGTTTTTGGTCGGTTGTAGGTTTAACGACTGACACACAAAGCAAGGACGAATCCTACAATCTAAACTATACTGGTGACTTTATTCAGATACAAATAGAAAACCCATACTAAAATGGAATCGTGAAGATCCGGGTTAAACTTTATCTTCAGTAACCCATGCTGGTCGTAAGAGACGACTAACTGGATCGACCGGTCAGGCTCGCTGACTTGGTTGACACGTGTCATCGTATCCCAACTGCGTCGATCGATGTTCTTGCTGTTGATCATTGGACTGTCTGGTTCAGACTTGATTATGTACAGACGGATGCCATATAGCTGGAATATTGCTGAGTGCGGCGTTAAACAACAATGGACATTTTGATGACCTAGTTTTCGTTCTTCATATAACATTTGAGACATGTTTTATTTATACTACAGCATAAAGCCACATAAAATTATTTCATTAAAGAGCTATGTTGACAAAACCAGACACAAAACATCCCTACAGCCTCTAATACAGAATGTTTCATTGTCTTTCCCTATATACACAACACCTGACTGATTCTTTACTCAATCGATCTTCTTCTTTCCTCGTGGTACTCTTGAGACTAACCAAGCGCTGATATTGACATGGACGATTCCATGGAATGTCAGTGAGCCAACGTTCATCCTTTTTAACCGTTGACATTGTCTGGTGATGCTATACCCGACTCATGGGCTATTCCAGTGGGCATAATTTTGTATTGAGTGAATTTCCAACCTTCATGGGGATATTCAAGATGTGTGCATTTTTAATAATTATAAAACATATTTACATCCTGGTTCAGGAACAAGCCTTTGCTACACTTTCAGATTTGCTGTACGAGTGTCGAATGGCAGTCTTTCAATGACATCTGTGTGAGTGAACATGTAGATAGTATCCATTAACACTTAACTCCAACCGAAGTTCCTCCATCTTCAAAATCGAACTTTACAGATGAAAAATGGACATACTTTCCAATTCCATTGATGGTACTGATATCATACAATGTTTTCCAACTCTGCGGCAACAGATCGTTTCAAGTAGCAGCACCTCAGTTATGGAACCTACTACCTCAGAACATTAAAGAATCCCCAACCGTGAGACATTCAAAACCAACCTAAAAACCTTTCTCTTTAGAAAGTTCTATCCCCACGAACTATCTCCTCCCGTGAATTTCTCATCTGTGACTATTGTAGCGCCTTGAGCATGCACCTCTGTGGATGGACCCCAGCGCAATATAAATAGACTTTATTATTAGTATTATTAGTATTATTATTACCAAGTAGTGGCTGCAGGTATTCCTGAGTCCCCTGCTTATTCTTCACATCAGTAATATTCCATTCACAACGAGCTTTGATTGCTCCGTATTGTCTGCTTCATTCATATATAACTGTGGTCGTGTATTCCTGATTCGGCAGACGGCGACCATGAAGACGACAATGATTGCCATCGGTATTACAAGCCACACAAATACCATGTTCATGATAATGCTAACTGATATACGTGCTGCGGTCGACGTAGTCGCGGCTGTGATGTTGATATTGGGGCTGCTGGTCGTCACTGGTATACGTGCTGCTGTCGACGTAGTCGCGGTTGTGATGTTGATATTGGGGCTGCTGGTCGTCACTGGTATACGTCCTGCTGTCGACGTGGTCGCGGTTGTGATGTTGATATTGGGGCTGCTGGTTGTCACTGGAATACGTGCTGCAGTCGACGCAGTCACGGTTGTGATGTTGATATTGGGGCTGCTGGTTGTCACTGGAATACGTGCTGCAGTCGACGTAATCGCGGTTGTGATGTTGATATTGGGGCTGCTGGTTGTCACTGGTATACGTGCTGCTGTCGAGGTAGTCGCGGTTGTGATGTTGATATTGGGGCTGCTGGTTGTCACTGGAATACGTGCTGCAGTCGACGCAGTCGCGGTTGTGATGTTGATATTGGGGCTGCTGGTTGTCACTGGATTACGTGCTGCGGTCGACGTAGTCGCGGTTGTGATGTTGATATTGGGGCTGCTGGTTGTCACTGGTATACGTGCTGCTGTCGACGTAGTCGCGGTTGTGATGTTGATATTGGGGCTGCTGGTTGTCACTGGTATACGTGCTGCGGTCGACGTAGTCGCGGTTGTGATGTTGATATTGGGGCTGCTGGTTGTCACTAGAATACGTGCTGCGGTCGACGTAGTCGCGGTTGTGATGTTGATATTCGGGCTGCTGGTTGTCACTGGTATACGTGCTGCTGTCGAGGTAGTCGCGGTTGTGATGTTGATATTGGGGCTGCTGGTTGTCACTGGAATACGTGCTGCTGTCGACGTAGTCGCGGTTGTGATGTTGATATTGGGGCTGCTGGTTGTCATTGGTATCCGTGCTGCGGTCGACGTAGTCGCGGTTGTGATGTTGATATTGGGTCTGCTGGTTGTCACTGGAATACGTGCTGCGGTCGACGTAGTCGCGGTTGTGATGTTGATATTGGGGCTGCTGGTTGTCACTGGAATACGTGCTGCGGTCGAAGTAGTCGCGGTTGTGATGTTGATATTGGGGCTGCTGGTTGTCACTGGTATACGTGCTGCTGTCGACATAGTCGCGGTTGTGATGTTGATATTGGGTCTGCAGGTTGTCACTGGAATACGCAAGTATGAAACAAAACGTTGACATAGGAACTATAATTTTAAATACTTCTGTCGGAATGTCCTTAAACGCCCAAACGTATTTTCTATGGTGCTCTATTCAGTTGTGACCTCTGTCGGACTTTTATCCCCTGATGATATATGGAAATCGGAAACTGATCACGATAACTGCATGTACAGCTTGCCCCCATGTTCATTTGCAAAATGAATAAAAACAATTCCCATGACTCTCTACAATATTGCATCTACAGATTTGTGTCCGTCTCCCGCTTTCCACAAAACAGACTTCTATTTTAAAGAGCATTTCCTGATAAATTAATGTAACAGGATGGATGGTGGCCAAACCAAGTTCCTCACGCCACACTTTTTGTTGGCGAAATAGAAAGCAAACCTGAATTAAAGGCAACTATTTATTAATTCCTGTTAATAAGGATGTACCAAACGTCTCTTGTCAAAAGATAACAAACTGACAGACCAGTCACATTGTGTGCAATACTTTCTGTAAATACGGATGTACCAACCTTCTCTTGCTGAGAGATGGCAAACTGACAGACCAGTCACATTGTGTGCAATACTTTCTGTAAATACGGATGTACCAACCTTCTCTTGCTGAGAGATGACAAACTGACAGACCAATCACATTGTGTGCAATACTTTCTGTAAATACGGATGTACCAACCTTCTCTTGCTGAGAGATGGCAAACTGACAGACCAGTCACATTGTGTGCAATACTTTCTGTAAATACGGATGTACAAACCTTCTCTTGCTGAGAGATGACAAACTGACAGACCAATCACATTGTGTGCAATGCTTTCTGTAAATACGGATGTACCAACCTTCTCTTGCTGAGAGATGACAAACTGACAGACCAATGACATTGTGTGCAATACTTTCTGTAAATACGGATGTACCAACCTTCTCTTGCTGAGAGATGGCAAACTGACAGACCAATGAACTTGTGTGCAATACTTTCTGTAGATACGGATGTACCAACCTTCTCTTGCTGAGAGATGGCAAACAGGCAGACCAATCACATTGTGTGCAATACTTTCTGTAAATACGGATGTACCAACCTTCTCTTGCTGAGAGATGGCAAACAGGCAGACCAGTCACAGTGTGTGCAATACTTTCTGTAAATACGGATGTACCAACCTTCTCTTGCTCAGAGATGGCAAACAGGCAGACCAGTCACATTGTGTGCAATACTTTCTGTAAATACGGATGTACCAACCTTCTCTTGCTGAGAGATGACAAACTGACAGACCAGTCACATTGTGTGCAATACTTTCTGTAAATACGGATGTACCAACCTTCTCTTGCTGAGAGATGACAAACTGACAGACCAATCACATTGTGTGCAATACTTTCTGTAAATACGGATGTACCAACCTTCTCTTGCTGAGAGATGACAAACTGACAGACCAATCACATTGTGTGCAATACTTTCTGTAAATACGGATGTACCAACCTTCTCTTGCTGAGAGATGACAAACTGACAGACCAGTCACATTGTGTGCAATACTTTCTGTAAATACGGGTGTACCAACCTTCTCTTGCTGAGATGACAAGGAGGCAGACCAATCACATTGTGTGCAATACTTTCTGTAAATACGGATGTACAAACCTTCTCTTGCTGAGAGATGACAAACTGACAGACCAGTCACATTGTGTGCAATACTTTCTGTAAATACGGGTGTACCAACCTTCTCTTGCTGAGAGATGACAAGGAGGCAGACCAATGACATTGTGTGCAATGCTTTCTGTAAATACGGGTGTACCAACCTTCTCTTGCTGAGAGATGACAAAGAGGCAGACTAGTTACACTGTGTGTAATACTTCCTGCAAATACAGATGGACAAACAGGCAGAACAGTCACACTGTGTGCAATGCATTCTGTAAATACGGGTGTACTAACCTTCTCTTAATGAGAGATGACACACAGGTGTACGAATCTCATTGACATCATTTGCATCCATGAGCATCCACACACCCTCGTCCCTACACATGACTGACTCTATGGTTAGGGTAGTGTTCGTACTGTTCCTTGTTGCGCTGTATCCAGCCACAGAGCTGCAGTTGGGGTTGCAGGTGACGACGTACCGGGCACCAGGTCGGACCCATACGAAGCCAGCGTCGCTACTTTTGCCAGTAATTTCATAATTTGTCATCAGTGTAGCAATTCCTCCAGGGCATGCTTCAGATTGTCCTGTAATGATGTTGAGATAAGTATTTATGGCATTAGCAAACGTCCCTCATAATCATTTTTTAAAAAAACGGTTTAAGTTCTTGCTTGATAACGGTGTTAGTAGCTACACTGAAACATCGCTCATGTAATAATAGAGAAGTTGTATATCCATGGCACTCTCTCCGTTGTCCATTACAGGAACTGTTAGATGGCACTCAAAGAAGTAGTAATCTTTTGACCATATTCATTTTTTTATTCTCTGTAGACGATTTGCATAAGATTGCGATACGGTGCATTTTGTATGGTTCAAAACGTTTCCGGAATTAACAAATTGTACAACCCATTCATTCGTTCGTTCGTTCGTTCGTTCGTTCGTTCGTTCGTTCGTTCATTCATTCATTCATTCATTCATTCATTCATTCATTCATTCATTCATTCATTCATTCATTCATTCATGCGTTCATTCATTCATTCGTTCATTCATTCGTTCGTTCGTTCATTTGTGCGTTCTTTCATTCATTCCTCCATTCGTGCGTTCATTCATGCATTCGTTAGCTCGTTCGTTCATGCATGTATTCGTTCGATCGTTCATTCACGCAATAGAATTGGACTTATTGTCTGTGGCTTTGAAAATACACATATTCAATTTAGTTAGTTTGTTGTGTTAACACTGCACTCAGTGTTATTGTATCTGTATGACTGCAGTCTGTAAATAATAAAGTCTGGACCAGACAGTCCAGTGATTGGCATTGTCAACCAAGTCAGCGAGCCTGACCACCCGATCCCGTTAGTCGCCTCTTACAACATGCAAGGGTTACTGAAGATCAATTATAACCTGGGTCTTCACGGGGATGTTTCTCAAATTGATTCATATGTATTCATACAGTATCGATGTGTGACATGGCCGCGGGTTCAGATTTGTTCTTTTAAAAATTACATGGTTACAACCACAAGGCCAAGATGAATGAAGACGTTATTCCTGCTCTGTCCGGTCTAAAATTTCTTTTTTTATCTGAAGGTCTTTTTAATATTACTGAACCAGTAATCCAGTATATGCACTTTCCTGTCATTATACTATCCGTTGACTTTGTTATGTTCTTCAAAATAAACGATAATTTAAGCTTGTTCGGAAGCATAATTTGATCAACCTGTCAAAGACATCAAAGATCCCAATCATCCAGCTTTCAATGTATTTACTGTTCTCCATTTCATATAGCGCCACTAAATTGCCAATTCATTGTCATAAGCTTTGCTTAATATTGTATTGCTTGGTGATTTAATCTATAGTTCAGATACTGCCATTGTGTGATGTTATATATTGCTGAAACTGCTTACTTGCCGGATCATTCATTCATTCATTCGTTCGTTCGTTCGTTCGTTCATTCATGCGTTCATTCTTTCGTTAGTTCGTTCGTTCGTTCATTCATTCAAGCGTTCATTCATTTATTCGTTCATTCATTCATTCATTCGTTCGTTCGTTCATGTGTGCGTTCGTTCATTCATTCATCCATTCGTGCGCTCATTCATGCCACGTTCGCTCGTTCGTTCGTTCATTTATGCATGTATTCGATCGTTCGTTCGTTCGTTCGTTCGTTCATTCATGCACGTATTAGTTCTTTCGTTCATTCATGCACGTATTAGTTCGTTCGTTCATACATGCATGTATTCGTTCGTTTATTCATTCATGCATGTATTCGTTCGTTCGTTCGCGCTTTCATTCGAGCTTTCATTCATTCATTCATTCGAGCTTTCATTCATTCATTCATTCGTACGTTCGTTCGTTTGTTCATTTATTCATTCATTCATTCACGCGTTCGTTCATTTGTGCGTTCGTTCATTCATTCATCCATTCGTGCGTTCCTTCATGCATTCGTTCGCTCGTTCGTTCGTTCGTTCGTTCATTCATGCATGTATTAGTTCGTTCGTTCGTTCATTCATGCATGTATTCGTTCGTTCATTCATTTATGCATTCGTTCGCTCGTTCGTTTGTTCGTTTATTCATGCATGTATTCGATCGTCCGACCGTTCGTTCGTTCATTCATGCATGTATTAGTTCGTTCGTTCATTCGTTCATTCATGCATGTATTCGTTCGTTCGTTCATTCATGCATGTATTCGTTCGTTCGTTCGTTCGTTTATTTATTCATGCATGTATGCGTTCGTTCGTTCGTTCGCGCTTTCATTCATGCATTCATTCGTTCGTTCGTTCATTTGTGCGTTCGTTCATTCATTCATCCATTCTTGCGTTCATTCATGCATTCGTTCGCTCGTTCGTTCGTTCGTTCATGCATGTATTCGTTCGTTCATGCATGTATTCGTTCGTTCGTTCGCGCGTTCTTTCGTCCATTCATTCATTCATGTCCACGTACCACCAACTAAAAATGTCGTCCAGGCTATGACAAATAATCCCAGTTCCCCGTGTGTGATCAGGTCCATTGTAAACCACATCTGAAATAGGACAAATGAAAGTGTTACAGAGCACTGCGTGACATCAGTGGCTGTGGTTTTTAAACAGGTTACTCATAGTGGTTGAAATGCGTTGTATTGTTATGATAATGCCGTTTATGTGACTCACTTTTCCATGCTACAGTCATGCGATTCTTAAGGAATCCGGCGTCCTTGTAAACATACAAACCATCTGTGATCACACACGACAATTTCTGCATACGAATCTTAAGTTACGTGGACAATGTTTCAATATCAGTGGGACTTGAAAATCACACACTGATATTTGCAAACGGATCTCTTACCTTGGAACTTTAAAATTACTACTAGCACAATTATCAGATGTGTATTGAATATACTTTATAGATTTCTTAAACGGAGACACAGTATAAAACGTAGGCTATCTAAGACAAATGTGTATGTTTGACTGAAATAAAACATTGTCTGTCTGCAGGGTCAGTATTGCAACGTTATTCTGAAGGGTTACTCTGTGTTTTTTAGATATTCGAAACATGTTTGCACAAAGCACCTGATCCACGTATGAGCTTATTACATAATATGACTAATATTTTATTGTAAAACGGCCCTTCTCCTTAATATGTTGTAACAAATTCGTTTCTCAAGATAACCAAATGCTTCCGTTCAATTTTGTCTAAATGATGTGGTAAGCTATCGATGACTGCTAAACATATCCTGTAGAACTATTAATCCACATGAACTTGGTGGCACCACAAACAATGACTTCAGCTGAGTTTATCACATTTGCCGCACTTATCTCAAATTAAAGTAAATTTTAATTCGACATCACAATGTATCTTCAGAGGTCTCTGTGCAGATATTACATCTACACCGTACATGGCCGGAAACATGTTTAAATGCTTACCTGTTTTATGCGTGATGGATTCCGAGAGTGCTCTCCATTTTAAACATGGCGTTGAAGTGTAGTAAAAACACGGAAAAGGGTGTTGTAATTGTATAGCTGGTTTGATTGACAACATACACTGCAAAAAAAACAACTTTTGATATAACGCCACAAGCATGTCTTGAATAGTGTATTGAAAGTACCCGTACGACAGGTGTATTTTTAGCACTGGTAAAGTAAACACAGTGAAATACTCAAACAATTAACACACACAGCTACAGGTTTATACAGTGTCATGTCATTTAAAACACCGACTCAGCTTATACATAACACGTAGCATGTGGTATATAACAAACGCAAATACAAAACAGATAAATATGTTTGTCTTTGTTTGAGTGTGAACATTAAATCTTCCAAGGAAAATGTGCTTCCGAACTGGTTAAGAATAAATCCATTGTATGCAAGCAGTCGGTGGACTATGAATAACGACAACACGCCTTGCAATACCACCATGCCTGAAGTACCGACAATGTTGATTTCTTTATGCTTATACGCCTTGAGTGTTTGTAACATTTGAAAAGCTCTACAATACTCACCGGTATGGGAATAAAGAGGAACACTTTTATGGATACACAACTTCTTCGTTACAATAGATGCGACGTTTCGGTGTAGATCCTAACACCGTTATCAAACAAATGATACCTACTTCTAAATGCCTCGTAAAGACATGTATGGAAATAGTCTAATCATACAGTATATGTATGAAATATAATTGTTATTGACGAGCCCGTGAAATGTGCACGTAGGTGTACGTTGCAAGCAGCATGTGGTGTCATATTATACAGTTTCTAATCAATTTATCTATTTTATCAACTTCTGTTAATGAAATGTTTAAAAAAAGAGATATTATATACTTGTACATGTAACTGGGTTATTTCTGAGTGAGGCGTTAAACAACAAACATAAATAATGCGGTCAATTTCTTTCAGACGTTAATCTAGTTATGAGCAAGGAAACATAACAGAGTAATAAGTGGGTAGTCATGTGATATGGGAAGGCATGGTGAC
Organism: Haliotis rubra; assembly: GCF_003918875.1. Lineage (NCBI taxonomy): Eukaryota > Metazoa > Mollusca > Gastropoda > Lepetellida > Haliotidae > Haliotis > Haliotis rubra. The sequence continues at coordinate 94,719 of NW_025765308.1, forward strand.
AGAACATGGGAGATAATCATCAAAGGGACTCGAAAGCTCAGGGGTCTTTAGCAGAGCGTCAGGGGTCTTTACAAGGGTGTCAGGGGTCTTTAGCAAAGTGTCAGGGGCATTAAGCAACGTGTCAGGGGTCCTTAGCAGAGAGTCGGGGATCTTTAGCAGGGTTTCAGGGATCTTTAGCACAGCGTCAGGTGTCTTTAGCAAAGTGTCAGGGGTCTTTGGCAAAGTGTCAGGGGCATTAAGCAACGTGTCAAGGGTCTTTAGCAGAGCATCATGGGTCTTTAGCAAAGTGTCATGGGTCTTTAGCAGAGCGTGAGGGGTTTTTAGCAGGGTGTCAGGGTCTTTGGCAAAGTGTCAGGGACATTAAGCAACGTGTCAGGGGTCCTTAGCAGAGAGTCGGGATCTTTAGCAGGGTTTCAGGGATCTTTAGCACAGCGTCAGGTGTCTTTAGCAAAGTGTCAGGGGCATTAAGCAACGTGTCAAGGGTCTTTAGCAGAGCATCATGGGTCTTTAGCAAAGTGTCAGGGGTCCTTAGGAGGGAGTCGGGGATCTTTAGCAAAGTGTCAGGGGGCTTTAGCAGGGTGTCAGGGGTCTGTAGCAGAGCGTCAGGGGTCTGTAGCAGAGTGTGAGGGGTCTTTAGCAGGGTGTCCGGGGTCTTTGGCAAAGTGTCAGGGGCATTAAGCAACGTGTCAGGGGTCTTTAACAGAGTGTCAGGGGTCTTTAGCACGGTGTAAGGGTTCTTTAGCACGGTGTCAGGGATCTTTAGCAGAGCGTCAGAGGTCTTTAGCAAAGTGCCAGGGGTCTTAAGCAGGGTGTCAGGGGTCTTTGGCAAAGTGTCAGGGGCATTAAGCAAAGTGTCATGGGTCTTTAGCAGTGTCATGGGTCTTTAGCAAAGTGTCAGGGGCATTAAGCAACGTGTCAGGGGTCTTTAGCAAAGTGTCAGGGGTCTTTAGCAGGGTGTCAGGGGTCGTTAGCAGGGTGTCAGGGGTCTTTAGCAAAGTGTCAGGGGTCTTTAGCAGAGCGTCAAGGGTCTTTAGCAAAGTGTCAGGGGTCCTTAGGAGAGAGTCGGGGGTCTTTAGCAGGGTGTCAGGGGTCTTTAGCAAAGTGTCAGGGGTCTTTAGCAGAGTGTCAGGGGTCTTTAGCAAAGCGTCAGGGGTCTTTGGCAAAGTGTCAGGGGCATTAAGTAACGTGTCAGGGGTCTTTAGCAGAGAGTCAGGGGTCTTTAGCAGGGTGTCAGGGGTCTTTGGCAAAGTGTCAGGGGCATTAAGCAACGTGTCAGGGGTCTTTAGCAGAGAGTCGGGGGTCTTTAGCAAAGTGTCATGGGTCTTTAGCAGGGTGTCAGTGGTCTTTAGCAGGGTGTCAGGGGCATTAAGCAACGTGTCAGGGGTCTTCAGCAGAGTATCAGGGATCTTTAGCAGGATGTCAGGGATCATTAGCAGAGCGTCAGGGGTCTCTAGCAGGGTGTCAGGGATCTTTAGCAGAGTGTCAGGGGTCGTTAGCAGGGGGCCAGGGGCTTTAATCAACGTGTCAGGGGTCTTTAGCAGAGTGTCAGGGATCTTAAGCAGGGTGTCAAGGATCTTTAGCACAGCGCCAGGTGTCAGGGATCTTTAGCAGAGAGTCAAGGGTCTTTACCAGAGTGTCAGTGGTCTTTAGCAGAGTGTCAGGGGTCTTTAGCAAAGTGTCAGTGGTCTTTAGCAAAGTGCAAGGGGGCTTTGGCAATGTGTCGGGGATCGTTTGCAGGGAGCACAGGGTCATTAACAGGGGTTCTTGAGTCTTGTGTAGAAGAATCTTGGAGCCGAGCTTCTGACACCGGTCGCTAAAGATGTTAATCCCTGATGGTTCAACATCTTCTTGAATAGACGCTGAACTTAACTTTGAGATCGTAACAACCACTGAAATATCATAATTCAATAAACCCACCCCTCCAGTCTTCCCGTGAATAAGAACCAAAAAATGTTATTTTGACAATCTAACTTGAATGTACGCAGGCGTCACTAACATGTAACAGCCGAAATATATCACAGCATGGTGTTAGCTACTGGTGTTTTACGCCGCAGTGAGAAAAAACTGAGGATTACTGACAAAATCAAGTCGACCGGTGGTTGAGATTACAAATACAAACAGCTTCCATATACAGTCGACCAAGTCGACATCGTTATGTTATCAAATGTAGTGAGACTTTTGCTTGATAGCTGAAAACACATTAAGTCATTAGTTTTCCACTTACAAATGAGGTTACGCCTATTTAATTATGTTCACTCACTGTGATGAAACCGAAAGTTCACTATTGTTGGATGTGATCAATCCGGACATTGGTACGAGGAACGGTTTCGGTTGTGTATACACTATCGGTATTTCATACCAGGTAATTGTAATTAATTTATCAGTCGTGATGAGGAAGACATTGTTATAACCTGGTATTAAATAGTGTCGGGGTGTGTTAGTTTCTGTAGCCGTTAACGATGGGATTTGAATTTTGACAAAGACAAAGCTTGTCGTTAGTCACAATACAGATGTGTATTGCATACAATACCGAATGCGTGGTTCATAAAACAATAGACAATACCCTACCTTTGTTATTGTTTCATAAAAACACTGTATCCATGTATAAACCACAGTTTCTATGTATACACTGTAATTACTTTACATGCTGTATATTTCTAAATTAATCAATAAGTTTGTATAATAACTATCTGTACTTTTCCAAATTAATCCAATAATTTTGCAGTAAACAATATTTTATATATTTATAATGTTAACAACTGTGTCATTCACTGACACAATATGTGTAGTCGATAGGTCTTAGAAAATTATCACTTGTTTGACTGAAAGTGCTGATGCTTCTTTTGAACTGCCTGCGTCGTTGACACATGCTTCGACCACAGGAGTTGGATTACATATAACTATAAGATGACTAAAAACCAGAGAACTAAAGCTGAGTGAGAGATAGTCAAACGTTTACATCAATACAATATATTCACGTTTCTCAAAGAGCTTTTGAGCAAATTGCCTAATTTAAGATAGCATCACGCACATAACACGCAGAGTGGACTTCAAACAGTTTAGCCATGCGAGGAATCGAACAGCCCTCACAGGTAAGCAAAACCTGCAAACACTCTGTTACCTTAAACCTCTGGGCATATAAGCCTGAAAACAATTTAGTGTAAGAGTTGAAAACAAGGCATTGGAAGCTTGATATATTTTAATGGCGACAAACCGGCTAAAACTCCATACAGTGGATGATTTTAACATATTGTGAGATTGTAGTTGTACAACGCAATGTAGATTTTTAACATTAACGATTAAATGCACTACAAATATACATGACTGTACGAAAAAAATCAAAGACAAAACATAATGAAAAAGTAAAATATGTACGCACAAAACAGTTGCTATCAAAATGAACTAAATATGAAAATGCTTTCTTGATATTATTCATTACTCATGATAGCAGAATGACCTGTGTCATTGTGATGCTGTGTTCTTTCGGGATGACAATATGGTCCATCATACAATTACGAACTTATATAAATGTATTTCAGCTACCATGGAGGGCTAATCCCCAACGTGACGCATGTCTTTGATGAAACCTAAGAACGTGAGTATGGTCATGACAACATAGGTGCTATACCTTCAATGCCCCCAATATGTCTATGGTCTTGACATTGTCTCGAATAACAAACATATAAAAGCATGAGTATCCACATTCCACTTCAGTCAAAACCTAACGAGTCAATAGTCACGTTAAATACACTGTTTTCACATCTTAAAACAATCGTTATTATACATGTATGGTGTTGGGTATAGAGGAAAACAAGAAGACATGTTCATCAACATCCCCCGCTACAGTGTTCTGTTCCTATTTGGTTCCTGTTTAATAACTCCATCAAGGCACTGATGTCCTGAAAACACAGACCAAATTTGGTTTCCGTATCTATAACGATTACTGAGAAAATCTGTCCCAGTTGGGGATGACGTGCACTAAGTTTAGAAACTTATGGCAAGGACCATGTCTCTGTAACAAATTGTAACACGGTTTCCGTTTTCGAACTCCATCAAAGCATTCATGTCCTGAAGACACATACCAAATTTGGTTTCCCTATCTATATTGGTTTCTGTGACAATCTGTCCCTATCATCTCGGACGGACGGACGGACGGAGCTCCAGGCTATATCCCCTCCCACTTCGTGGCGGGGGGTAATGAAGGCAAATGGCAGTTTACATGCAAATTTAATTAGTTTATGCAATTTGTCCTTTAGTTAATGAACAATTAGACAGTGTATATACAAGATACGTTCAAATTAATGATGCAAAAAAGAAGAATGCAAAATATGGAAAACAATATTTGGTTACAGTTTTTCAGGTGCTGCTCGTATAAAACGTTATGTATTATATATTACATATATGTGATATTAGCTTATAGCTTATATGATATTTGACAACCAGCCACAGATTGATAAGTGTTATTATAATATGAACATGACAAAATTCATTCCATAATTATAATAAAACAGCTAAAACAGTACCGTGCACGATTCCTACTTTATCCTAAGCATAAGGGAACTCTTGAGGTCATTGGTGTCCTACATTCCTAATACACGTACATCTTCTGCACACCTCTCATAAAACCAACGAACACATTGGATCACACAGGCATTGTGGGTGTCCTTGACAGGAACACAGATCTTTACAACTAGCATGATAGTATGGTGTATTGTTGCAATAAAGCGATGTATTGTCATACAATGTGATGACAGTATAAACAGATTGCAGAAAGAACTGCGTATTGTAATGTAATGAAAAAAACAGAAAATAGAATGTTTTTCGCGAATATGGACTTGTATACATTTTCTATGGCTGATGTTAAAAGCGAAGATTAAGGTTAGAATTGATCTTCAGCAAAGTATGCCTGTGGTAAGAGGCGACTAACGGGATCGGGTGGTCTGGCTCGAAGACGTGGTTGACACCTGTCATCGTATCCCAATTGCGTGATCGATGCTCATACTGTTGATCACTGGATTGTCTGGTCAAGACTCGATTATTTACAGACTGCCACCATATAAGTTGAATATTCCTGAGTGCGGCGTAAAAGTAAACTCACTCACTCACTTTGGCTGATGTCCGTCATGAGAAGACTCAAATGCTTACATCATTTCTCTCATGACACCATGTAAGGTTCCGGACTATACATTATTTCTGTCAGGTTCTTAGTGTAAGTTCTTTGTTTGTCCCCGTTGCTATACACAAACTAAGTCGAGTTAAAGGGATTATATCTTCACCATAACATTAAACTTACCAAACAAACATGAAACGTCAATGCTAACCAGTCTCAAATATTCGAAGAATCAGTTTTCATAATTTTCATAATGCAGCAAAATGCATATAAATTAACGCTAAAACTGACAATGCGAATAGGTTCGGCCGAGATTTCTTTTCGTGTTGGAAGTGTTGAGTGGCATTTTAGAAGTTGTGTTAATATGGAACAAGTTTTTATGAATAACAACTTCTTTATTTGTGTGCGACGTTTGTCATTTATAACAGATCCCCTTTGTAAACAAATTGATGATCACTTTTTCTGTCGTATCGAAACGTTCACGTAAAGATTCGTATGCTTTTGCTTGTTCTATTCAGAGTATTGGAACATCTGAATGGGCAGACTGAAATATGTACTTTTAGCACTTGAATTGGACACAGTGACGACATATGTCAAAGAAGAATGTTATTTCATTGCCCCAAAACATTGTTAAAAGATATCCCATAACATTTGACTTTTTTAGCTATTCAGATGAGGCCTGCTTAATAATTTTGTTATAAATTCCCTATTTGTTCACTCACGGCATGATTATTGTCATTATCAAAATGTTCTTTGCTCATAGCTGAGCAAGACTTTCAAACACTTTTACTGAAAGGCAAAAGATGATGTAAAACGGATTAACATATAATTTTCACAAAATGTAACTTTGATAATATTTAGTTTCAATACATTGTTTTCTTAAACATAGTCTCAAACAACTGTTGTACAAAAAACATTCCTGGACTTCCATTGAAACGAAATATTCAGGCAGGATATACAAAAATTCACAAAGCAGAAAATTTGCTTTGTTTGCAAGAACCCCAAACCATATTTCCATTGAACTTAATGTCTAATGTCTGATCATCTCTTTGACTGATGGTCCCTTGTCTACTACACCAGAATCAGAATTTCATCCAAGCACGGATTTCTCAAAGTCTGCCTTTTTGTCAGGGTTGATTTGGGACATACGTTTGCCTTTGTTGGGTTTCTCATTTTCCCTCAAGTTCTGAATCTGTGGTCTCTTCCTCGTCACGATGTACTTCCGGGCAACCCGTGCGACTCTGTCGCGGCAGACAATCAGGACGAAGATGATGATGAGAACCACCAGCAGCACGGCCACTATGGCTATGATGACGTACAGAGGTACAGATGCAGGTGTTGGAGGTGTAGTGGTGGACGTAGCGGCTTTCACTGAGGGTAAAAAGTAAAGTATTTAATTATTAACACAGTTATATAACGAAACTTCGAAACTTCGACAGCAAAAATCCTGGTTTGATTCTTCATCGCCATTCCAATTTTGCGTAGTTAATGACGTAGTGAGTGAGTTCAGTGTTACGCCGCACTCAGCAATATCCCAGCTATATGGCAGCGGTCTGTAAATAATCGAGTCTGGACCAGACAATACAGTGATCAACAGCCTGAGCATCGATCTGCGCAATTGGGAACCGATGACATGTGTCAACCAAGTCAGCGAGCCTGACCACCCGATCCCGTTAGTCGCCTCTTACGACAAGCATAGTCGCCTTTTATGGCAAGCATGGGTTGCTGAAGACCTATTCTACCCCGGATCTTCACGGGTCTTAATGACGTAGTGTTGATGTGTTGACATTCGTAACCATTCACAGACATGACGTTTTAAATATTATGTTTTGAGCGTCATGTTTCGAACAAAACAAATGGATTTAAAAATGGATAAAAATGCATGTCAGAGTGAGTGAGTTAATATTTAACGACACATCGGCAATATCGCAAAATGTCAAAATGTTTCATTATCTGATTACCTTGCATCGCAATACAAAGTCTGTGAATTAAGTAATACCTTTATTCAGTTATTCAGCATCAACCAAACTGATTACTTTCATGGTCATGGATACTCTATCGATATCGATATTTTGCAATAACAGATGTAATTATTAATCCATACATATTTGTAGTTTGTTTTCATTGTTGCTTTGTTGTTTAACGCCGCACTCAGCAATATTCCAGCTATATGGCGGCGTTCTGTAAATAAACGAGTCTGGACCAGACAATCCAGTGATCAAAAGCATGAGCGTCCATCTACGCAATTGGGATACGATGACAAGTGTCAACCAAGTCAGCGAGCCTGACCACTCAGGTCAGTCGCCTCTTACGACAAGCATGGATTGCTGAAGATTAATTCTAACCCGGATCTTCACGGGTTCGATATAATAATTAAAGGTGCATGATATAACTAAACATACACAGAAGCACGCTTTAGGTTGATGTGAAGTTAGCTACAGTGATGTTACAACTGACGAAATATACATAGACACACCATAAACAAGGTCATGAATCATAAAACTGTCTACAAGTAATTCCACCACTGTACAAGAATATATTGAAAATGATAAAGGAAATACACATATAATCAAGAGGTGAAGTTTTCTTGAACAAAATCTTTCTTTTTTACTAAATATAATTGATGACATGTTGAGTGTCTGAATGGAAGGCAAAGAAAATAAGAGACAATGCAAATTTCATATTTGTTTGGTTTGATATAGATGAGAGGAAAACAAAGGAAAATTGAAATATACTACTGTACTGAAAGTATCACTGTTTGTTACTGACATCTCACCAAAACGTTGTGAGTGAGGGTTAACAGGGGATCTCCTCTTGCAAAGTCAGACCTTTTGCGTTGTGGTTCCTGAACTGTGTCACCGTTACCACACGGTACTGTGGTTGTTGTTTAATGCTGCAATCAGCAGTATTCCTGCTGTATGGCAGCAGCGTCCATCTAATATTCCATCAGACAACTCTGTGGTTAACACCATGAGCTTCTCTCAACGACATTACGGTGCGATGGCATACAATCCACCAAGCAAGAGAATCTAACCAGTTGTCGCTTACATCGTGCATTAACTTGGTATTAACAAGTGACAATCACCTTCTCAATTTCCTGTCACAATCCAAATTCACTCGTATGTTACTGACGTACACTAAGAGACTCCTCGAAGTGCCTTCGGAGACTATACTTACCTATATCTATCATGGTATCACCGTCGCAGCTTAGTTCACGATATGTCCCGTCACATTTAAAGTTGACTTTAATGTCTCCGTCATGCGCAGAGGTGACTTCCAAAGTCTTGCTGACGACGGTGCTGTTAATGTCGACAACGTGGTGTCTGGGTACCAGCTCCTGCTGGACACTTCCGGTGATGAGGTCGAACGCAGCTTCCTCGGTGCAGTAGTAGTTGGTAATGTTGACAGTGAGAGTCAGGCTTGTACCAGGAATCAGGGATCCATTCCTGGAGCTGCTAATGTCACACTCCGGAGGACCTGTGGATTAATAGATAACGGCTAACATTGATTTCATAACTTTAACAAGCCAAAGGTATCAGAAGTGTTATTTGCATGATGTGAGACGCTATATTTTATCCATTATTAATGTTTGGAAGTAAATACTACTTATACACAAGAACTAATGAAAATAAGAACCCGAAAATAACTTTAAATCATAAGAGTGAGTGAGTGAATTGAGTTTTACACACATATCTGCAATATTCCAGCGATATGTCGGCGGTCTGTAAATAACCGAGTTTACAGGACCAGACAATCCAGTGATCAACAGCATGAACATCGATCTACGCAACTGACAAACGATGACGTGTCAACCTAGTCAGCGAGCCTGACCACCCGATCCCGTTAGTCGCCTCTTACAAGCATGTGTTACTGAAGATCAGTCCTAACCCGGATCTTCACACGTATTAAAAGATATGAGGGTAAGCAAGTTTTATTATTGATTAAAAAGGTTATCGTATAATAATCATCATATTTATTGACGTGACAATTTCTTACACTCGAACAAGCAACTGTAAAACTGAGTTCAAGGAAACTCAAGGCAAGAGTGAATCTCTTGTCATCCTGATTCTTGTTACTTCTGACAATTTGAGTTGCATGAAAAAGGTTTGTGAGTTTTTATGTAGTTTTTAAGAACTTTTATAACTGAGGATTATTTACGTCTTTTATTTAACTGAGATGTTGAAAATCGAACCGAAATGGAACAGATTCAGAACATTTGAACACATATGATTTACTTACACAATTTTTGTAATGTTCAAAAATACATTTTGAAAGACCATGTAAACTGTTTTTGCCTGAAAATGTCTACTTACTCTTGAGAAGTTTCACAGCTCCATGACAAACGAGATTATACGTTGAGTTGTCACACGTAAAGTCCAGTTGAACATTTCCAAGTCCTCTTAGTGTTACGTTGAAGGTGGTGTTGAGGACGATGTCAGTGACAACAGTAACTGTGTTGTTCTTCAGCAACACCTCGGGTACGTCACGGCCAGTAGTTAGTTCAAACCCTGCCTGTTTAGAGCAGTAGTAACCCCGTATGCCTGCGACCAGTGTCAGCTCTGAATTGGGTTCAAGGGAATCGTATGGCAGAGAGCTGGTGATGGTGCAAGATGGAAGACCTGTTAACAAAAGAAGAAACTTGACATTTATTTTTAACAAGATTAGTTCTCTTTTAGCTCCCGGCCGTTATCAGTCATTATTCGACTGTAGTCAACATGCAGTAAAGACAATATGGAACAAACTTTATGGATAACAACTTCTTATATTTTGGGAATGCGACGTTTTGATACAGATTCCTGTACCGTTATCAAGCGGGAATTAAAAGAGGTTGTTACCCATAATGTTCAATATGTTAAGACCCAACTCCTGAAATGCCATTCAAAGAAGTACAGACAAAAAGGAAATACATTAGGTAGGTAATGGTAGGTCGTTTATCAGTAAACCAATCTGGGATATGTTATATGTCATTCATGACCAAGCTGTTACAGTCGAGACATTCAGGAGAGACATTCGTTTGTTTGGAAAGACTGAGCATGCTCAGATATGGTCAGGATACACCGGACTCCACAGTGCACAACAGAAAATGCAGTACTTAGTCATAATTCGCCTGACATTTTCTATCTCAAAAATTTAAAAGACAATGTCATCATGAAAACCAACCTGCGGCATGTAGGTGACATACAGACATGTTGGCTGCAGCTGCATCAGTAACAGTCCATGTTCCAACATCTTTGATCTGAACTCTTTCCATCATCAGGGTGGAGATGTTCTGCGCATTTTTCTGAGTTGCAGTGTAAGGGGATACAGCACTGCAGTCTGGGTTGCATGTCACGACGTTTTGGTTATCACTTGGCCGAACCCACACGAATTGAGGGAACATTATCTTGGTAGAGATGTTGTATTTTCCACCAAGAAGAGCAATCCCCTCGCAGGGAGTTTGTGTGGATTCTACAACTGGGATAAAATGATAATCATTACATATGATGTTACATTATGATTTCATCTAGTCTATTTTTAACCCCAAAAATAAAAAACTTCAACATATAAACCAGAAAGAGTGAGTGTAGTTTAGGACTGTTGTCATAGATATTCCAGCTGGTGATCATGAAGGCCGAAATGTAGCCATCATCGTCATCATCACCGACTTATAGCACAATGACAATGCCCACCCGTTCCGACTTTACTAGTTTTGACACTTGAGGATGACTGTTATTGGTTGGAGGCACAGAGGCCTCCAGCATTACCATCAGGCTGAATTTTCTCTCTAGGAATGTTACAGGGAATATATGAAACCAGGGATTTCACGTAATCCCTAAAAGAGTCAGTGATTTAGTGAAATCACTGTGACCCCTGGGCATTTCATGTATTCCCTAATTTCCAGCGATTTCATAAAATTACTGAACTATTGGCTTAGCGATTTCATGAAATCCCTGTAAGACTTTATTGAAATACAGCCACAAGAACATTAACTTGGTACCTCGAGTCAAGGTAGTAATTAGCCAAAAGTGTCATCGGTAAATAGTCAAAGTTTTCAACCCCTAAGAACTGACGGATGACATGAGACTCAACAGTAAAGTTTTAGCGTACAAACATTAATTTTACACATTCACTGATATCTTAACATGAAATATGTGTAATGGAACACCATGAAACTCAGTAATTTCATGAAATCCCTTGAAATTGTATGGAATACATGGAATCCCTGGGAGTCAGCAATTTCACGAAATCACTGAATCTTTTAGGGATTATGTGAAATATCGGTTTCACACATTCCCTGTAACATATATGCACTTGGAATATTCAAAATAACTTTCAGCCAATGATACTTAGTCTCTTTGTATATTGGCAATTCCAAATGACCAATGAACTTAGCAGTAGCAAATTAGGAGCCACATGACCATGTGGGTAATCCGAAATGAATGTCCCGCTTTACTTCATAGTTAACGAAATAGAATATAGTTAATAGATAGTTCTATAAATCTCCAATTTAATCAGAAACGTTTATAAACTGATACACTTTCAATAAAAAACAATTTTACGGGTAATAGAGCACACTTCGAGTATTAGTTCAGTGCATAATTTAGAATTGCAGAATCGGAAAATCCTTTCCATTTTAGTAACACCCATTAGCTTTAAGGAAAGGAAACGTACATGTTGTACAGTCTATGTAATCACTGTGCGAACCCAGACGCCGGCAGTGGCACGTCTGAACAAGTCTTACACATGGAAACTACTGTTGCAGTGAAAATGATGCCGTCAGAACTTACCTGTCACAAACTGAGCTGACCACATGATGAGGTTGCAAATCAACACCATTCCCAAAGTCATCATTTTCCTATGCAGTATTAGCTGGAAGAAAATATAGGCATTAGATCCAGCGTATTAGGCATTGGTTTTCATCGTCATTTTATGAAGAAAAGACAGTGGATTGTGATCAGTGTACACGCGTACTGGAAACAAAGTAGTGACATGGTACAAGTCAAACTGTTGCAGAGCTAATTACAAAACAAGATTTACTTTTTGTGAATATAATTTATCTTATGATAAACATTCAGGGAAGTATATCATTGCTAATATTTACACAATATATTTCACATGTATCACTCAGGAAAGTAACAATCCCATAACTGTTCACGAATTCGAAATTATGGGCAATCACAAGCTATATATTTCGATGAAACCTGTGTGAAAGGTGGCAAGTTTATATATTGTGCAATAATACAATTTGCAAAGGTAATTATGTGGGTATTTATCCGCGATCACGATCTGACGGACACATATCATAGAAAGTGTTCCGTGTATGATGTCACGGTTATTGATATTGTGCGAAAGGGTAGGCAAGTGGTCAAGGTTGCATTCAGACTGGTGAAGTGTTTGATGTCCACCTGGAAATCTTATTACCAATCCAATCATAACTGCAGCCCAGTGTGGGAAACTCATAACGTACCGTCCTAAATTGTAATTACAGGTTAATCTAACTGGTGTTTTTGGTTCTGTCAAATAATGATTTAGATCAATTCAGAAAGAACATACATTTTGAAGCATCGATTCATTATGGTCATTTCGGATGCGTTCATGAACTCAAGAGGCGACTGTCACGTCATTTACAGCACTGCGTCAGTGTTGCCACAGTTAAATACAGGAGTTTGCACTTGTGTGCGTACATGCGTACCTCTGCGGGTATTTCAGAATTATCGCCACGGGCTGTACACGCTGCACCAGCCTGGAAATCGAACCCGGTCCTTGGCGTGACGACGGCGACACTTGAATTTTAACCCATAAGTGAAACTGCATTAGAAAAAAAAATGATTGCAAAACGTACACGAGTTTGTAGTCATGAAATAACCTTTATTCGGTGTTTCAAACCTGTGGGTAATAACAATGTATGGAGATATGAACCCAGTTTTCACTGGCCGTCGATTACTGTCTGTGATTATTGGTCACGTTTTCAATCGGCGTGAAAGAATACCATGGTTTACTGTTAGATTGAACTCCCTGATGTTGTGTTTCGTTTTTTCAGGACTATACACGTGCTTTTTGTAACCGTCTGTGGCATGCATTGTTTCCTTGTATATCAAGATAAGAAGAAATACACGTGATCAAAGGCCGGGCTGGAATTCACTCATTCACTCCCTCGTACACTCACTCAGTCATAAAAGTATAGGTATTGTCTTTTGCAGATTACAGCAGTATTCCAGCAATAGCATAGTTATTCCAGTTGGACCCATGTACAGAATCGAAACCGGACTTTCAGCGTGACGACTAGGTTACCATTACGTATCTCGTTTCTTTGTTTCTTGTTTAACGTTGTATGACGGCGGTCTGTAAATAATCGAGTCTGGACCAGACAATCCAGTGATCAACAGCAGGAGCATCGATCTACGCAATTGCGATACGATGACATGTGTCAACCATAACAGCGACCCTGACCACCCGATCCAGTTAGTCTCAGGACAAGCATGGGATGCTGACGACCAATTTTAACCCGGATCTTCAAGATCTTCAAGATTTCGAGATCTATATACTTTATGGCACATTATACCATTGTACATCCTCTTAAAAAATACATCTTGCATTGAGGATACAGGCCTGCAGTTAAACAGGTATTATGACATCTAGCTGAAACTTTCCTCACTGTATAATGAAATACAACTGAATGCCTCGTGAAACGGATCAAACCGGTTCCTTAGACATCAATGTCCTTATGCCGAGGGCAGGTCTCGTGTGATGCCCAACTAAGAAGCATGAGTATGCTGCTGTCGAACCCTGAAAGGTATTAAAGATGCATTCGGGAATCGAAACAACGATCATGACTCAGTGGCAAGAGAGGGAGGCAACTGCTTCAAAAACGGTTTCATCGTTTAGTGAAGAACATGCCCTCTGTGAACAAGTTGCTGGAGAGTGTGGCACAATTCGTCAAGATCACCCATATCAGCCAGCTTAATATATGACTTGTGTTGTGATAATATGACAGAATACTCTTTTAAATATACATCTCAACTATTGAGAAGGGTATCTGGGTGGCAGTTAGGGGTTCAAAAGAAACTAATCATTTGGGAGTGATGTCAGAGATAGTATCTATCATTCCAGTTGAACGTAATCATGTCGGCTTTATTTCGGATTACATCCTTGTAAAGGGAACTAACAGCATCTGGTGGCCAGGCTCGCTGATTTGGTTGATACATGTCATCGTATCCCAATTGCGTAGATCAATGTGCATGCTGTTCATCACTAGATTGACTGGTCCAGACTCGATTATTTACAAACCGCCGCCATATAGCTGGGATATTGCTGAGTGTGGCGTTAATCAACAATCATGAACCAATCATTTCGGAATATATCCAGAAAGATACATAATTTGATAACATATTCCACGCTATTTTTATCAGCTTAGATGAACTTTTAAAGTACATAAAGTATTTACATTTTGTCCACCAGTTGTTTAACTTGGATCCACAATTCCAGTATCCATATCAATTGCTGAGTTGTTTAGTTTATAACCCTGAAACAATGGTGTTGAAATGCATACATAGCTTGAAAACGAATGAAACACCACCATACCTGAGAGGTAATCAGACTGGTCACCTTGGTCACTGTGGTCCTTTAGCAGGTCAGCAGGTATTTCACGGACCCCTCTGTCCAGTGTGATGGTCAGCTACTCATCTACACATAAGCCCTAACCTCACAACGCGGAGAGTTTCGATAAATAACAACAGTTGCACTTAACAAATATCACACCATATATGTGCACGATCGTCAACGTCATTCACCTCCGTATGCCATGACTCATTATAAATGTGATTATTATCCTCAACTGGACATTAAGCTTTTCGTGGGTCAGTATCTGAAGGGAAGTTGCAACTCTCACCACGAGCTGCAATTAACATATAGTTTCAGGGAAAGGAACTACCTGTACATTTGACACAGCTATGGTGGATTGATAAATATAAGATCATAAATTCAGTGTTGCTGTTAACATGTATTTTCAGTGAACAGAAGCAATATTGGTACTTTCACCAAATCGACGCTCACATGTATACTGATACATACAGAACATATTTCAGGAATATGAACACCCCATGTGTCGATAGGACGGTGCAACTATATAGCTCGAAACAGGAGCTGAGATGAAACTCGGACACTCATGAAATTAGCAAAAGCAGTAATTAGATTTACATATATGCCTAAATTGATTTAATGATGAGGTGAGCTGAGCTGAAATGAGGTTTAACGTCGTACTTGAGAATATTTCGCTCATATGACGTCGTGCATGCGTGTGTATGTGTGGCTGCTTGTACTAGCCCAGATTTTAAGTGGTTTTATAGTGCTAGCTCAGTGAGATATCATGCCGCAGTGAAGCATGAATGCCCCACTCAGACACAGCATACTGACTTCGAGCAGACCAGTCCTTGTTATACCCATTAATGCCGAGTGCCAGGCAGGGACCAACAAGTACCATATTTGAACGTCTTTTGGTATGACGCGGTCGGGGATCGAACCCGCGACCTTCCGCTCTCCGGGCGGACGCACGTGGAAATTACAGCATATATATACGCAGATATGAAACTGACATGCACGTGGAAATTAGAAAATGAGTACTTAAACTCACATGCACGTGAAAAGGACATTACACGTACATGTGGAAATAATTTTAAAAGGCAGATATGAAACCCACATGGAAGTTAACAAACCGGAATAATGAAGTGCATGTGCCCGTGGAAATTACGTAAATACGGTGTGACGGATCAATGGAGTCAGTGTACATGTACATTGTTAGAGGTCCTGTGTCCCAGTTGTGGTAACGGTACAGAAAGTTCAGTACAAATAGGGCAGTTAACTGGTAGCATCAGTGAGTGAGTTAAAATTTAAAGTCACTTTGGCAATATTTCAGCCATATCGCCGTGTATCGAAGTAATTTATAATGTTATATCTTAGAATCTGTCTGAAAAGGACAATAAAGGAACTAGAATGTCACAGTTAGAGATACAAAACTAGCACGTGACTTGAAAGTATATACTATTTAGGACATTACAATATAAAAACAGGTTATAGATCACCAGTAACTGAAGGTAGATCACCATACTAGGGACTGGTAGTATCAGGGCCGGTAAATATAAACAACAGAATGTCACGACTGTGGAACCTCCTCAGGCAGACCCGTGAAGATCCGGGTTAGAATTGATCTTCAGCACCCCACGTTGTCGTGAAAGGCGACTAACCTTATCAGCTGGTCAGGCTCGCTGACTTGGTTGACACATGTCACCGTATCCTAATTGTGTAGATCAATGCTGTTGATCACAGGATCGTCTGGTCCAGACACGATTATTTACAGACCGCCGACATATAGCTGCTATATTGCTAAGTGCGGCGTTAAACAACCAACCAACCAACCAACTCTTCAGGCTAACACGGACGTTGTAATGAGACGTGGTCGATGACGGACGCTCAAAACAACCTCTTGAGCCGATCTGGTGAGGTGAGGTGAGGTGAAATTCGGGTTTCACGTCGTTCTGAGAATATTTCGCTCACATGACGACGTGCATGCGTGTGTATATGTATGTGTGCCTGCTTGTACTAGCCCAGACTTAAGCTAGTTTTATAGTGCTAACCCACTGAGATACCATGCCGCAGTGAAGTATGAATCCCCCACTCAGACACATTATACTGACTATGAGCCGAGCAGTCCTTGTTGTACCCATTAATGCCGAGCGCCAGGCAGGGACCAACAAGTACCATATTTGAACGTCTTTTGGTATGACGCGGCCGGGGATCGAACCCGCGACCTTCCGCTCTCCGGGCGGACACTCTAACCACGGAGGCGGTCGAGCCGATCTGGTAAATCGAACCCGTACCCTCGGTATAACAGGCTAACCTTTCCATCAATACGCAACAGTCATTCCACTGACATATATGCCTCGTCACAAATAATCTGCAGGTAGACAAGCAAGACGGATGGGTTATAAACACGATTTATTTACGGTGAACCCAAAACAACACAAACAATAAACATTTGTCCTCAGTATACATGGCAGGCGATTATTGATAAATGGCACAACTAGTTTTGCCTAACATCACTTACAACAACCCCCCTGTGGGGTCAAGGTGGGTGGGTGGGGCGTTATCAATATTCACACACAGCAAAAATCATTAGAGGTCATGTGCTTCTTGCTAAAAAGTCTAATCATATATAAACTGGTTGGATTGATCCAGAAAAGACACAATTTTTAATGTAAATAGAATACAACTATGAGACAAAATGTCCGATATATACAGCAAAATGTATAATCTGAACAAAGCATATTTCAGTATGAAAAGTGTATGTTGATTTGACATCATCAGTGACAACTTAGAATGACCTGTGACATTGTGGTGTCAAAATGATTAAAATATAATAATATGATATACAAATACAGTAAGACTGACGTAAATAGGCTTGAAGCAAAAGATACTTGATTACATGAGGAACTCCGTGCTTAAAGAATCCCCCAATCAAAATGTGCATTGCGTATTTACATATGCGAAGTGCAAATGATGTGTCATTATTCTAAAAACAAGTAATTGAGGTTTGAGGTAAGATAAAAAGAACACACAAATTAATAATGAATTTTCTCGTCATAAAACAAAGTACAATGTGTTTTAGTATAGTTCACAGTCCATTAAAACCCCAAAATCATACCACTGTACATTTTCTATTACATAAATAACCAGACACAAACTGGTGCTTAAACACATATGTACATCCAGCTGCACTTTGATTACAAAAATCAATAAACATAATATTCATTCAGAAATCAAACAAACAATGGTGTAAATAATTTAAACAAACATCAATGAATATAATCATGATTATACATACTACTGGTCATAAAGCGTGGCTTGGACAACATCAAGGTTACAATATCTTTTGAAAAGAACCACAAATGGCGTAAAAAAGAATGAATGACATGGATGTTTTAACAAGTACTGCAAATTGCAAGTGTGGCTGGAGTTTGATTATTATATTTCTGATATGCTACATGATAAGAATATTCAAACACTAAAATAATATTAATTATGGCTTTCAGTAACACTTTTCACCATACATAATTTCTGGAAATCAATTTTATGAGGGTGAACGTTCTGTTGGCTGCTATGTACATACATGGTTGACTTATTATTATATATTGATCCGGTACACATTACAAAGTGTCAAACAACGTGTTTGTAGTCCTGTTTTTACTAGCATGATTAAATGTTTCTTGTCAGTGTAAGAATATCTGAATTTGTGCCACAGCAAAATATACTCTCAGAACACATCTTCAAAATATTGAGAAACAAATGTACACTAAGTATCCTATTTCATTGGCACAATAACAGCCAATTGTTTCAATCCGACTGTCAAGTTAGCTATGTGTCTCTTTTACTTTCCATAATGCAAGAGCATCATTATTTTCAAGATCAAAGTGGCTGAAAATTTTGAACAATTTTTACGGACTTTCATTCATATAATAAGAAGCTGTTCAAGACAAAATACCATATAGATTTACACCCCCGAATTTCCTTAAAACATAGTCTCTATTAGATCCGTCGGCTATATTGCCATCTCTTTAACTGATGCTTCTTTGTCTTCTGAAGCAGGATCAGCAGTGGATCCAAGAACATTTTGATCAAAGTCAGCCTTTTTGTCAGGGTTGATTTGGGACATGCGTTTCCCTTTGTTGGGTTTATCATTTTCCTTCAAGTTCCGAACCTTGGGCCTTTTGCTTGTGACGTTGTACTTCCGGGCAACCCGTGCGATTCTGTTACGACAGACAATCAGGACAACGATGATGATGAGCAGCACGAGCAACGCAATCACTATACCTATGATGAGGTATACAGGTACAGATGCAGGTGTTGGAGGTGTAGTGGATGACGTGGTGATGGAGGTGGTGATGGAGATGGAGGTGTTTGTGTTGTCACTTCCTGGAAGAAGTAAAAGGGGTAAGCATTAGACTCACAAGTATCACTGCTCTAAAAACCTAAACCAGTTTGAACTGAATGACCTATGTTTAAAGTTTAGTGACCTACCGTAACAAAGAGGTCACAGAATATACTTTGAAAGATATATTTTCAGCTACATGTTTAACTGGAAACAAATAGATCTTACAACTGCAGTGAACATAGCGTCAGGTATTTAAGAATCTATAAACTACACGCACCTGTCGATGTCGATGTAGTTGGGGATGCTGAAAGCATTAACAATAAACAATGTCAAATTCTCCTTCTATTGGAATCTTTTTCTATCCAAAAATCATTTCATATGGTTCGATCACTGGAATTTTATTATGCCAAGAATGTTGATATGATAGATTCTTTAAAAATTATTAATCCATAGAATTACAGAACGGGAATGACACAGAGTATGAATATGCGCACATGCAGGCGTTGACGTTGGTGGTGTTGCAGTTGATGTCGCTCCAACTGCAAAGGTAAAATAATGATTATAACATGAAAGAGGACATTTCTCCTTCTACAAACAAGAGAAGAATGTACAAACGTAATTCAATACTGCCGAGTAATACATTGTTGGTGAAGTCGAAGTGTAATTAATTGCAATGTTTCCTTGAAACCAATGTGTCTTTTGTATTATGCGTAATGTAGAGCTTCTTATAAAACTCATACCAAATACATCGTCGTGGTCAAACTATATATGAGGAAGCTGAGACGTAGAATATAAACATACCTAATATATATATGTGTGTACACCTTTATGTGTATATATTACGCAATACCAGTGATATTGGGTCTTATGTATTGAACAAGAAGGTGTCATGGCGAGGGAAAAACAACGAGTTGGAAGAACAACGTTCTTTTTCACCTACCAAGACATCTTCGTGTTCAATACAGGAGGTCCAAATGCACTGGAATGACATTCTATACTTATCAATACAGATTGTATTAAGCGAACAACTGTATTACTATCTTAAAATGAAATGGAAATGTAATAACAGACTCGTTTGCAATTTTGTTGAATTATAGTCTGGTCTATGACCAGGAGCAAATTCACGAGGTAAAGGATCGTCCAGGGTCTGGACAGCCTCGTGAGACGAGAGGGTGTCTTGTAGCGTTGCTACCTGCTGCGCGTGGTTAGGCGACGCTCCTTTGTATCAGGCTTGGACATCTAAGGATGGATGTTATCTTGAATTGTCTCACAGCAAGACAAAGAAATTAAACAGATTGTGACATTGTACGTATGATTGTTTGTTTTATATTTATAAATGAAAGATCATCCAGAGATTCCCACACACAAGAGTGGCATTTGCGTCCCTGAAAAATACCATTATGCTTGGCTCAAAACATATGGCAAAGATACTCGTGCAGCATAAGGATTTGAGTGTGACTCTTTTAGAGTATGAAATAAATTTCCGTGCATGGAAACTCGCAAGGTAGGGTTTGTCAAAATTAACAAACAATTGTACTTTTGTTTTAGTTATTAGTATTTCAGTCTGATCATGTTGATTAGACAAACTGGTGATTAACATCATGAGCTTCGAACAGCAAAACGTGGATGCAAAGGCATCCTTTCCAGCGAGTCCACCGAATATGATACGGTCGCCTCCAACGTCATGTTTTAACTTTTGTCGGAAACCATCACGTGCCCAATCCTTTAATTACGTCACGATTATATATTTTGGTTTGTTACTGACATACACAGAGACTCCTAGAACCGCCCTCGGACACTATACTTACCTACAATTATCTTCTTGTCGCCGCTGCAACTAAGTTCACGATGTGTGCCGTCACATGTGAAGTTGATTTTAATGTCTCCGTCATACGCAGATGTGACTTCCAAGGTCTTGCTGACGATGGTACTGTTAATGTCGACAACGTGGTGTCTGGGTACCAGCTCCTGCTGGACACTTCCGGTGATGAGGTCGAATGCAGCCTCCTCGGTGCAGTAGTAGTTGGTGATGTTGACAGTGAGAGTCAGGTTTGTACCAGGAATCAGGGATCCATTCCTGGAGCTGCTAATGTCACACTCCGGAGGACCTATGCATGAAAGGTTACACCAAATATGGATTCCATAACTTTAACAAGTCAATGGTTACACACGTGTTATTTGTATGATGTGACACGCTATATTTTATCCATTAATACGTTTTGGAAGTCAATACTACTTTATACACAAGATATGAAAGAATGAGAAAGCATGAGTGTACAATAACTTTAAAAAGTAAGAGGGTAAGCTAAGTATTATTATTGATAAAAATATTTTCTTATAATAATCATCACATTTATTGACGTGAGTATTTCTTACACTCGAAAAAGAACCTGTAAAACTGAGTTGAAGGGAACGTAGGACAGAATCACAAAAACATTATATTTGCTTTAAACTCTTTTAGGCATGAGAGGCAAGTGTGAGTCTGATTCTTCTGACAATTTGAGTTGCATAGATAAGGTGTGTGTGTTCTTCGATTGTCGACTTTTATGGACTTTCATTTATAACTGAAGACTATTCATGCTTTTATTTTACTGAGATGTGAACAGTGCACCGAAATGGAACAGATACAGGAACATTTGTACATCAATAAGAACACATATGATTTACTTACACAATTTTTCGAATGTTCACACAATACATTTAAAAGACCATGTAATCTGTTTTTGATCTGATAATTTCTACTTACTCTTGAGAAGTTTCACAGCTCCATGACAAACGAGATTATACGTTGAGTTGTCACACGTATAGTCCAGTTGAACATTTCCAAGTCGTTTTAGTGTTACGTTGAAGGTGGTGTTGAGGACGATGTCAGTGACAACAGTAACTGTGTTGTTCTTCAGCAACACCTCGGGTACGTCACGGCCAGTAGTTAGTTCAAACCCTGCCTGTTTAGAGCAGTAGTAACCCCGTATGTCTGCGACCAGTGTCAGCTCCGAATTGGGTTCAAGGGAATCGTGGGGCAGAGAGCTATTGATGGTGCAAGATGGAAGACCTGTTAACAAAAGAGGAAACTTGACACTTATTTTTAACAAGATTAGTTCTCTTTTAGCTCCCGGCCGTTATCAGTCATTATTCGACTGTAGTCAACATGAAGTAAAGACAATATGGAACAAACTTGATGGATAACAACTTCTTATATTTTGGGAATGCGACGTTTTGATACAGATTCCTGTACCGTTATCAAACGGGAATTGAAAGAGGTTGTTACCCATAATGTTCAATATGTTAAGACCCAACTCCTGAAATGCCATTCAAAGAAGTACAGACAAAAAGGAAATGCATAAGGTAGGTAATGGTAGGTCGTTGATCAGTAAACCAATCTGGGATATGTTATATGTCATTCATGACCAAGCTGTTACAGTCGAGGCAATCAGGAGAGACATTCGTTTGTTTGGAAAGACTGAGCATGCTCAGATATGGTCAGGATACACCGGACTCTACAGTGCACAACAGAAAATGCAGTACTTAGTCATAATTCGCCTGACATTTTCTATCTCAAAAATTTAAAAGACAATGTCATCATGAAAACCAACCTGCGGCATTTAAATGAGATACAGACATGTTGGCTGCAGCTGCATCAGTAACAGTCCATGTTCCAACATCTTTGATCTGAACTCTTTCCATCATCAGGGTGGAGATGTTCTGCGCATTTTTCTGTGTTGCAGTGTAAGGGGATACAGCACTGCAGTCTGGGTTGCATGTCACGACGTTTTGGTTATCACCTGGCCGAACCCACACGAATTGAGGGAACATTATCTTGGTAGAGATGTTGTATTTTCCACCAAGAAGAGCAATCCCCTCGCAGGGAGTTTGTGTGGATTCTACAACTGGGATAAAATGATTATCATTACATATGATGTTACATTATGATTTCATCTAGTCTATTTTTAACCCCAAAAATAAAAAACTTCAACATATAAACCAGAAAGAGTGAGTGTAGTTTAGGACTGTTGTCATAAATAGTCCAGCTGGTGATCATGAAGGCCGAAATGTAGCCGTCATCGTCATCATCACCGACTTATAGCACAATGACAAGGGACACACAATGCCCACCCGTTCCGACTTTACTAGTTTTGACACTTGAGGATGACTGTTATTGGTTGGAGGCACAGAGGCCTCCAACATTACAATCAGGCTGAATTTTCTCTCAGGGAATGTTACAGGGAATATATGAAACCAGGGATTTCACGTAATCCCTAAAAGAGAGAGTGACCCCTGGGCTTTCATGTATTCCCTAAAATTTCCAGCGATTTCATGAAATTACTGAAATATTGGCTTAGCGATTTCATGAAATCCCTGTAAGACTTTATTGAAATACAGCCACGAGAACATTAACTTGGTACCCGAGTCAAGGTAGTAATTAGCCAAAAGCGTCATCGGTAAATTGTCAAAGTTGTCAACTCCTAAGAACTGAGGGATGACATGAGACTCAACAGTAAAGTTTTAACCGACAAACATTAATTTCACACATTTACTGATATCTTAACATGAAATATGAGTAATGGAACACCATGAAACTCAGTAATTTCATGAAATCCCTTGAAATTTTATGGAATACATGAAATCCCTGGGGGTCAGTGATTTCACAAAATCACTGACTCTCATAGGGATTATGTGAAATCCCTGGTTTCACACATTCCCTGTAACATATATACACTTGGAATATTCAAAATAACTTTCAGCCAATGATACTTAGTCTCTTTGTATTTTGGCAATTCCAAATGACCAATAAACATAGCAGTAGCAAATTAGGAGCAGCACGACCATATGGGTAATCCGAAATGAATGTCCCGCTTTACTTCATAGTTAATGAAATAGAATATAGTTAAAAGAAATCGAGTTTTCTATAAATCTAATTTAATTTATCATTTTAATCAGAAACGTTTATAAACTGATACACTTTCAATAAAAAAAACAATTTTACGCGCAATAGAGCACACTTCAAGTATTAGTTCAGTGCATAATTTAGAATTGCAGAATCGGAAAATCCTTTCCATTTTAGTAAAACCCATTAGCTTTAAGGAAAGGAAACGTACATGTTGTACAGTCTTTGTAATCACTGTGCGAACCCAGACGCCGGCAGTGGCACTTCTGAACAAGTCTTACACATGGAAACTACTGTTGCAGTGAAAATGATGAACTTACCTGTCAGCTGAACATGATGACAAATCAACAACATTGTCATGCAGTAAGCTGAGCATTAGATCCAGCGAGGCATTGGTTTTCACATGAAGAAAAGATGATTGTGATCAGGGTGCAAATCAACACCATTCAAAACCAAAGTCATCATTTTCCTATGCAGTATTAGCTGAAAGAAAATATAGGCATTAGATCCAGCGTATTAGGCATTGGTTTTCCTCGTCAGTTTATGAAGAAAAGACAGTGGACTGTGATCAGTGTACACACGTACTGGAAACAAAGTAGTGACATGGTACAAGTCAAACTGTTGCAGAGCTAATTACATAACAAGAGTTACTGAAAATAATGTATCTTATGATAAACATTCAAGGAAGTATATCATTGCTAATATTCACACAATATATCTCACATGTATCACTCAGGAAAGTAACAATCCCATAACTGTTCACGAATTCGAGATTATAGGCAATCGCAAGCTATATATTTCGAGGAAACGTGTGTGAAATGTGGCAATTTTATCTATTGTACAATAATACAATTTGCAAATTAATTCTGTAGGTATTTATCCACCATCACGATCTGACGAACACATATCAGAGAAAGTGTTCCGTGTATGATGTCACGGTTATTGGTATTGTGCGAAAGGGTAGGCAAGTGGTCAAGGTTGCATTCAGACTGGTGAAGTGTTTGCTGCCAATCCTGAAATCTTATTACCAATCCAACCATAACTGCAGCCCAGTGTGGGAAACTCATAACGTACCGTTCTAAATTGTAATTACAGGTTAATCTAACTGGTGTTTTTGGTTTTGTCAAATAATTATTTAGATCAATTCAGAAAGAACATACATTTTGAAGCATCGATTCATTATGGTCATTTCGGATGCGTTCATGAACTGAAGAGGCGACTGTCACGTCATTTACAGCACTGCGTTAGTGTTGCCAAAGTTAAATACAGGGAGTTTGCACTTGTGTGCGTACATGCGTGCCTCTGTGACGACTAGGCTACCATTACGTATCTCGTTTCTTTGTTTCTTGTTTTACGTTGTATGACAGTCTGTAAATAATCGAGTCTGCACCAGACAATCCAGTGATCAACAGCAGGAGCATCGATCTACGCAATTGCCATACGATGACATGTGTCAACTATGCCAGCGACCCTGACCACCCGACCCAGTTAGTCTCAGGACAAGCATGGGATGCTGACGACCAAATCTAACCCTGATCTTCAAGATCTTCAAGATTTCGAGATCTATGTACTTTATGGCACATTATACCATTGTACATCCTCTTCGAAAATACATCTTGCATTGACGATGCAGGCCTGCAGTTAAACAGGTATTATGGCATCTAGCTGAAACTTTCCGCACTGTATATTGAAATACAACTGAATGTCTTGTGAAATGGATCAAACCGGTTCCTTGGACATCAATGTCCTTATGCCGAGGGCAGGTCTCGTGTGATGCCCAACTAAGAAGCATGAGTATGCTGCTGTCGAACCCTGAAAGGTATTAAAGATGTATTCGGGAATCGAAACAACGATCATGACTAAGTGGCAAGAGAGGGAGGCAACTGCTTCAAAAACGGTTTCATCGTTTAGTGAAGAACAAGCCCTCTGTGAACCAGTTGCTGGAGAGTGTGACACAATTCGTCAAGATCACCCATATCAGCCAGCTTAATATGTGACTTGTGTTGTGATAATATGACAGAATACTCTTTTAAATATACATCTCAACTATTGAGAAGGGTATCTGGGTGGCAGTTAGGGGTTCAAAAGAAACTAATCATTTTGGGAGTGATGTCAGAGATAGTATCTATCATTCCAGTTGAACGAATCATGTCGGCTTTATTTCGGATTACATCCTTGTAGAAGGCAACTAACAGCATCTGGTTGCCAGGCTCGCTGATTTGGTTTACACATGTCATCTTATCCCAATTGCGTAGATCAATGTGCATGTTGTTCATCACTAGCTTGTTTGGTCCTCGATTATTTACAAACCGCCGCCATATAGCTGGGGGTATTGCTGAGTGTGGCGTTAATCAACAATCATGAACCAATCATTTCGGAATATTTCCAGAAAGATACATAAGTTGATAACATATTCCACGCTATTTTTATCAGCTTAGATGAACTTTTAAAGTACATAAATTATTTACATTTTGACCACCAGTTGTTTAACTTGGATCCACAATTCCAGTATCCATATCAGTTGTTTAGTTTATAACCCTGAAACAATGGTGTTGAAATGCATACATGGCTTGAAAACGAATGAAACACCACCATACCTGAGAGGTAATCAGACTGGTCACCTTGGTCACTGTGGTCCTTTAGCAGGTCAGCAGGTATTCACGGACCCCTCTGTCCAGTGTGATGGTCAGCTACTCATCTACACATAAGCCCTAACCTCACAACGCGGAGAGTTTCGATAAATAACAACAGTTGCACTTAACAAATATCACACCATATATGTGCATGATTCAACGTCATTCACGTCCGTATGTCATGACTCATTATAAATGTGATTTTTATCCTCAACTGGACATTAAGCTTTTCGTGGGTCAGTATCTGAAGGGAAGTTTCAACTCTCACCACATGCTGCGATTAACATATAGTTTCAAGGAAAGGAACTACCTGTACATTTGACACAGCTTATATCGTGGATTGATAAATATAACATCATAAATTCAGTGTTGCTGTTTACATGTATTTTCAGTGAACAGAAGCAATATTAGTGCTTTCACCAAATCGACGCTCACATGTATACTGATACATACATAATATAACAGAACATATTTCAGGAATGTGAACATCCCACGTGTCGATAGGCCGGTGCAACTAAACTCACGGGCAAAAGAAACGTCACCAACATTACGTTTCATTTTTTAACGAACCTTCGTATTTTTTTCAATAAAAAACGGGTTGAAACAACTTGCCCGAACGCAAACAACATACACTACGCATTGAATTGCACGAGATAAAATGTGTAGAGAAATGATGTATTGCATTATCACATCGTATGGTAAAAAGGAAACATGCCAAGACTAACAGCACAGCAGCGAGAACGAGCTATTGGTATGCTGGATTTGGGAGCGACGCAGTCCCATGTTGCAAGGTTGATGAACTGTTCAAAGCGAACAATCCTGAGATTGGTGAGCCGTTACAGACGGACGGGTGTCATGTCTGACAGGCCTAGAAGTGGACGTCCGGGGGTCACGACTCCCCCAGGACGAACGTTATTTACGACTGCTTTACTTGAGGAACCGCTTCGTAACTATGACGTCATCCGCCCGAACTGCTCTTGGCCATCCAGTCAGCAGAAGCACTGTTGCCAGACGTCTTCGACACCATGGTATCAGAGCCTATCGGCCGCTGAAGGCTATGACATTGACGCCTGAACATCGTCGTCAAAGATTGAGGTGGGCGAGAACTGTTGATCGATGGCAGGCAAGAAACTGGTCGACAACGGGTATATCGAAGGCGGGGAGAACATACACGACGTTGCTGCGTACAAGAGACCAACCACTATGGTGGTGGAAGCGTGATGGTCGGGGGAGAGGGGGGGGGTGTTGTGGCGACATGAAGACTGATCTTATTGTGATTCATGGTATTCTAACAGCTGCACGGTACATCAATGAAGTTTTAAGACCAGTCGTCGTGCCATTCATCTAGAATCACCCACGTACCATGTTCCAACAAGACAACGCCACACCTCATAAGGCACGTATCAGTATGGACTTCCTTAATGCCCAGAATGTGACGTTACTTCCTTGGCCAGCTCGATCTCCCGACTTGTCCCCGATTGAGCACCTGTGGGACCACCTTGGACAACAAATCAACAAGCGACAGCCACCCATACAGACAAGAGAGGCGTTGGCACAGGCCTTACAGGAAGAATGGCGGAGAATCCCGATACATGTGATCAGACGACTAACATTATCCGCTAGACGTCGTGTCCATGCTTGCATACAAGCCAGGGGTTACCACACACGATATTGACTGTATTAAACTGTCTGTCTACAGTTTAGAGCCGCTTATTATGAAACAGATGGTACTCGAATACCGGACAGTCTACTGTCCTCGATTCAATTGTACACTATGTGATCATTCAGATCTGTAGTTTTATCATTCAGAATATTGTAAAACCATTAATTTTCCAAATATGACTGTTACATTTCCAAAATCTGAGTTTTTTGTGACATGATAAAAAAGCGAGGTGACGTTTCTTTCGCCCGTGAGTTTATATAGTTCGAAACAGGAGCTGAGATGAAACTCGGAAACTCATGGAATTGGCAAAAGCAGTAACTAGATTCACATATATGCGTAAATTGATTTAATGATGAGGTGAGGTGTGCTGAAATGAGGTTTAACGTCGTACTTGAGAATATTTCGCTCATAAGACGACGTGCATGCGTATGTATGTGTAGCTGCTTGTACAAGCCCAGACTTAAGCTGTTTTTATAGTGCTAGCTCACTGAAATACCACGCCACAGTTAAGCATGAATACCCCACTCAGATACATCATACTGACTTCGAGCCGACCAGTCCTTGTTGTAACCATTAATACCGAGAGCCAGACAGGGACAAACAAGTACCATATTTTGATGTCTTTTGGTATGACGCGGTCGGGGATCGAACCCGCGACCTTCCGCTCTCCGGGCGGACGCACGTGAAATTACAGCATATATATACGCAGATATGAAACTGGCATGCACGTGGAAATTAGAACATGAGTGCATAAACTCACATGCACGTGAAAGGGACATTACACGTACATGTGGAAATAATTTAAAAGGCAAATATGAAACCCACATGGAAGTAAACAAACCGGAATAATGAAGTGCATGTGCCCATGGAAAGTTTGTAAATACGGTGTGATGGATCAATGGAGTCAGTGTACATGTACATTGTTAGAGGTCGTGTGTCCCCGTTGTGGAAACGGTACAGAAGGTTCAGTGCAAAAAGGGCAGTTAACTGGTAGAATAAGTGAGTGAGTTAAAATGTATAGTCACTTTGGCAATATTTCAGCCATATCGTGACTTAAAAGGGTCATATCGAAATAATTTATAATGTTATATCTTAAAATCTGTCTGAATAGGACAATAAAAGAACTAGAATGTCACAGATGGAGATACAAAAGTAGAATGTGACTTAAATGAATGTACTATTTAGGACATTACAATATAAAAACAGGTTATAGATCACCAGTAACTGAAGGTAGATCACCATACTAGGGACTGGTAGCATCAGGGCCGGTAAATATAAACAACAGAATGTCACGACTGCGGAACCTCCTCAGGCAGACCCGTGAAGATCCGGGTTAGAATTGATATTCAGCATCCCATGTTGTCGTGAAAGGCGACTAACCTTATCGGGTGGTCAGGCTCGCTGACTTGGTTGACACATGTCACCGTATCCCAATTGTGTAGATCAATGTTGTTGATCACAGGATCGTCTGGTCCAGACACGATTATTTACAGACCGCCGAAATATAGCTGCTATATTGCTAAGTGCGGCGTTAAACAACAAACCAACCAACCAACTCTTCAGGCAAGCACGGACGTTGTAATGAGACATGGTCGATGACGGACGCTCAAAACAACATCTTGAGCCGATCTGGTGAGGTGAGGTGTGCTGTGGGTTTAACGTCGTGCTTGAGATTATTCCGTTCATATGACGACGTGCATGCGTGTGTATGTGTATGTGTGGCTGCTTGTGCTAGCCCAGACTTAAGCTAGGTTTATAGTGGTAGCCCACTGAGATACCATGCCGCAGTGAAGCATGAATACCCCACTCAGACACATTATACTGACTCCGAGCCGACCAGCCGTTGTTGTACCCATTAATGCCGAGAACCAGACAGGGACCAACAAGAACCATATTTTAACGTCTTTTGGTATGACGCGGTCGGGGATCGAACCTGCGACCTTCCGCTCTCCGGGCGGACGCTCCAACCACTACACCAGGGTGGCGGTTGAGCCTATCTGGTAAATTGAACCCGTACCTTCGGTATAACAGGCTAACTTTTCCATCAATACGCAACAGTAATTCCACTGACATATATGCCTCGTCACATTATAATCTGCAGGTAGACAAGCAAGACGGATGGGTTATAAACACGATTTATTTACGGTGAACCCAAAACAACACAAACAATAAATATTTGTCCTCAGTATACATGACTGGCGATTATTGATAAAATGGCACAACTAGTTTTGCCTAACATCACTTACAACAACCCCCCTGTGGGGTCAAGGTGGGTGGGTGGGGCGTTATCAATATTCATATACAGCCAAACTCATTACAGATCATGTGCTTCTTGCTGAAGAGTCTCATCATATATAAACTTGTTAGATTAATCCAGAACACACAATATCTAATGTAAATAGAATACAACTATGAGACAAAATGTCCGAAATATATATATACAGCAAAATATAGAATCTGAACAAAGCAAATTTCAATGTGAAAAGCGTATGTTTCTTTGACATCATAAGTGACAACTTAGAATGACCTGTGACATTGTGGTGTCAAAAGGATTAAAATATAATAATATGATATACAAATACAGTAGGACTGACGTAAATATGCTTGAAGCAAAACATACTTGATTACATGAGGAACTCCATGTTTAAAGAATCCCCCAATCAAAATGTGCATTGGGTATTTACATATGCGAAGTGCAAATGGTGTGTCATTATTCTAACAACAAGTAATTGAGGTTTGAGGTAAGATAAAAAGAACACACAAATTAATAATGAATTTTCTGGTCATAAAACAAAGTCAATACAATGTGTTTTAGTATAGTTCACAGTCCATTAAAAACCCCAAATCATACCACTGTACATTTTCTATTACATAAATACAAACACAAACTGGTGCTTAAACACATATGTACATCCAGCTGCACTTTGATTACAAAAATCAATAAACATAGTATTCATTCAGAAATCAAACAAACAATGGTGTAAATAATTTAAACAAACATCAAGGAATATAATCATGATTATACATACTACTGGTCATAAAGCGTGGCTTGGACAACATCAAGTTACAATATCTTTTGAAAAGAACCACAAATGGCGTAAAAAAGAATGAATGACATGGATGTTTTAACAAGTACTGCAAATTGCAAGTGTGGATGGATGTTGATTATTATATTTCTGATATGCAACATATTAAGAATATTCAAACACTAAAATAATATAACTTATGGCTTTCAGTAACACTTTTCACCATACATAATTTCTGGAAATCAATTTTATGAGGGTGAACGTTCTTTGCAGCCTGTTGGCTGCTATGTACATACATGGTTGACTTATTATTATATATTGATCCGGTACACATTACAAAGTGTTTGTAGTCCTGTTTTTTCCTAGCATGATTAAATGTTTCTTGTCAGTGTAAGAATATCTGAATTTGTGCCACAGCAAAATATACTCTCAGAACACATCTTCAAAATATTGAGAAACAAATGTACACTAAGTATCCTATTTCATTGGCACAATAACAGCCTGATATGCTACATGATAAGAATATTCAAACACTAAAATAATATTAATTATGGCTTTCAGTAACACTTTTCACCCTATATAATTTCTGGAAATCAATTTTATGAGGGTGAACGTTCTTTGTTGGCTGTTATGTACATACCTGGTTGACTTATTATTATATATTGATCCGGTACACATTACAAAGTGTCAAACAACGTATTTGTAGTCCTGTTTTTACTAGCATGATTAAATGTTTCTTGTCAGTGTAAGAATATCTGAATTTGTCCCACAGCAAAATATACTCTCAAAATATTGAGAAACAAATGCACACTAAGAGAGCAAGAGCATCATTATTTTCAAAATCAAAATAGATGAAAATTGTGAGCAATTTTTACGGACTTTCATTCATATAATAAGAAGCTGTTCAAGACAGACTACCATATAGTTTTACATCCCCGAATTTCCTTAAAACAGAGTCTCTATTACATCCATCGGCTATATTGCTATATTTCTGATATGCAACATGATAAGAATATTCAAACACTAAAATACTATTAATTATGGCTTTCAGTAACACTTTTCACCCTACATAATTTCTGGAAATCACTTTTATGAGGGTGAACGTTCTTTGCAGCCTGTTGGCTGCTATGTACATACCTGGTTGACTTATTATTATATATTCATCCGGTACACATTACAAAGTGTCAAACAACGGATTTGTTAACAGATAACGGTTTTCGACAATGTAGTCCTGTTTTTTTACTAGAATGTATAAATGTTTCTTGTCAGTGTAGGAATATCTGAATTTGTCCCACAGCAACATATACTCTCAGAACACGTCTTCAAAATATTGCACACTAAGTATCCTATTTCATTGACACAATAACAGCCAATTGTTTCACTCCGACTGTCAAGTTTGCTATGTGTCTCTTTTACTTTCCATAATGCAAAAGCATTATTATTTTCAAAATCAAAATGGCCGAAAATTTTGACCAATTTTCACGGACTTTCATTCCTATAATAATAATCTGCTCAAGACAGATTACCATGTAGTTTTACACCTCCGAATTTCCTTAAAACATAGTCTCTATTAGATCCGTCGGCTATATCGCCATCTCTTTAACTGATGCTCCTTTGTCTTCTGAAACAGGATCAGCAGTGGATCCAAGAACATTTTGATCAAAGTCTGCCTTTTTGTCAGGGTTGATTTGGGACATGCGTTTCCCTTTGTTGGGTTTATCATTTTCCTTCAAGCTCCGAACCTTGGGCCTTTTCCTTGTGACGCTGTACTTCCGGGCAACCCGTGCGATTCTGTTACGACAGACAATCAGGACAAAGATGATAATGAGCAGCACGAGCAACACAATCACTACACCTATGTTGAGGTATACAGGTACAGATGTGTGTTGGAGGTGTAGTGGATGACGTGGTGATTGAGGTGGCGATGGAGGTGGAGGTGGAGGTGGAGGCGGTGATGGAGGAGGAGATGGAGGTGTTTGTGGTGTCACTTCCTGGAAGAAGTAAAAGGGGTAAGCATTAGGATCACAAGCATCACTGCTCTAAAGATCTAAACCAGTTTGAACTGAATGACCTTTGTTTAATGTTTAGTGACCTACTGTACCAAAGAGGTCACAGAATATACTTTGACAGATATATTTTCTGCTACATGTTTAACTGGAAACAAATAGATCTTACAACTGCAGTAAACATAGCGTCAGGTATTTATGAATCTTTAAAATACACGCACCTGTCGATGTCGATGTAGTTGGAGATGCTGATAGCATTAACAATACACAATGTCAAATTCTCCTTCTATTGAATTCTTTTTCTATCCAAAAATCATTTCATATGGTTCGATCACTGGAATTTTATTATGCCAAGAATGTTGATATGATAGATTCTTTAAAAATTATTAATCCATAGAATTACAGAACGGGGATAACACAGAGTATGAATATGCGCAAATGCAGGCGTTGACGTTGGTGGTGTTGCAGTTGATGTCGCTCCAACTGCAAAGGTAAAATAATGGTTTTAACATGAAAGAGCACATTTCTACTTCAACAAACAAGAGAAGAAAGTTGTACAAACTTAATTCAATACTGCCGAGTAAAACATTGTTGGTCAAGTCGAAGTGTAATTAATTGCAATTTTCCCTTGAAACCAATGTGTCTTGTGTATCATGCGTAATGTAGAGCTTCTTATAAAACTCATACCAAATACATCGTCGTGGTCAAACTATATATGAGGAAGCTGAAACGTAGAATATAAACATACCTAATATATATATATATATGTGTGTACATCTTTCATTTGTATATATTACGCAATACCAGTGATATTTGGCCTTATGTATTGAACAAGAAGGTGTCATGGCGAGGGAAAAACAGTTGGAAGAACAAGTTCTTTTTCACCTACCAAGACATCTTCGTGTTCAATACAGAAGGTCCAAATGCACTGGAATGACATTCTATCTTCATCTATACAGATTTATTAAGCAAACAACTGTATTACTGTATTTGCAATTTTCTTGAATTATAGTCTGGTCTATGACCAGGAGCAAATTCACGAGGTTAAGGATCGTCCAGGGTCTGGGTCCAGGCTGAGCATGCGTCGAGGTGACAAGACGTGTTTGTGTCTCCATCTGATTGAATCAACACGATTTTAATGTAAACTGTCTCAAAATACTCCAAAGTTGTCTACAAAGTATGGGAAAGAAGTTCATATCACCTGAAAGTGATAAGAAGGGCCGAAAACGACATAAACAGTCTACCTCACCTACCGAAATCAGCGAGAAGACTACAGGTGACACGTCAACAATGGCCACGTCAACACCGGGTAGCACAGCCAACATCGTGGGAGAATCTCTCCAGACTATCTACACGCCCAACCAGCAGACTGTTTTCACTACCCCACAAGGACAATATATAAGTCAGGTACCGTTTCACTGCAACCCTCTCGCACAACCTCTACCCCCCAGCCCTTGCCTTGACTCAACCTCGGCAGCCATCTTGGCCAGGTTAGAGTCCATGGATCACAAACTTTCTAAGTTGGACTCAATAGTGAAAGATGTGAATGACATTAAGACAAACATTGCTAACTTGGAACTAAAAGTGAAAGATATTGACGATGTTAGAGAAAGGGTCAATGCTTTGGAAGAAAGCGCAGGGTTTCTCAGTGACAGTTATGATGATCTAAAACTGAACAAAGTGGAAATGGAAAAACAAATCGCTGATATTAGGGCCAAGTCAGCTAGCAGCCCAAATAACAATCTAAGCCTCCGTGAAGCCCTCGTAGACCAACGTTGCCGATCTATGAGAGATAATCTCATATTCACCAACATCCCTGAGTACGTAGCTACAACAACTCAACCTTTCGAAGACTGTGAACAAGTACTGAGAAACTTTGTCAAAGATGAATTAAAGCATGAGGATGGTGACAAGATTCAATTTAAACGTGTTCACAGAATAGGACCTAAACGCAGTCCACGATATCATGGGGAGTCTATCAGACCTCGACCCATCATTGCAAAATTTCTTATCACAAAAGAGAGAGATAGTGTTAAGAAATGTGGGAAAATGTTGAAAGGAAAACCATTCCATATTGTGGAACAATTCCTGGAAGAAATCAGTGACTATAGAAAGAATGTTCTGATGCCTCTGTTGAAGGAGGCAAGGGAAAGCGGGAAGAAGGCAGTGATTGTAGTAGACAAGCTGTATGTTGAGAATACCCTCCAGTCCCCTGTCCCTCCCCCCTACAGAGTACCCCAGGGACCCAGCCATCCCATACAGAAACCAACGTAGGGAGACGTCGGTGGGCAGGAGCTTGAGTCAGTCAGTACTACATGGCCTGCATCCCCCTCTGTATATTATCCACCAGAACAATATGACACTCACTCATGTGAACTCCAAACCTCCAAAAGTGACTCACAAATACCCCAGTTTTCATTAAAGACAGAAGTACAAAATACTGAGACCTCATATGATCGATACCCAGTCAGTATTGCCACATATGCCAAAGCAAATACATCAATGACTCTCATTTGCAATGGCTCTCATGTGTACCCTGAACCACAGTGATGTTAATATTGCAGACCAAAATAATGTTTTTTGTCTTGATGCTATTGACATTATTGACGATAAAATTGTTGACGCCAATGATATTATAAATAGTGATGCTGTTGATATTCGTGAAGACAAACTGAAACATATCAACAAAAGTGTAAATAATGATGTTTCTGAAATTGATGGCAAAATGAAACATATCAACAGAAGTGTAAATAATGATGTTTCTGAATCTAACGACAAAATGAAACATATCAACAAAAGTGTAAATCCTGATGTTTCTGAAATTGATGGCAAAATGAAACATATCAACAGAAGTGTAAATAATGATGTTTCTGAAACTGATGACAAAATTAAACATATAAACAAAAGGGTAAATAATGATGTTTCTGAAATTGATGGCAAAATGAAACATATCAACAGAAGTGTAAATAACGAAATTTCTGAAACTGATGACAAAATGAAACATATCAACAGAAATGTAAATAACGATATTTCTGAAACTATTGATAAAGTGAAAAAGAAGAGAAGTGTAAATAATGTTGCTTCTGCAATTGATGACAAATTGAAACATAGCAACAGAAGTGTAGATAATGATATTTCTGAAATTAATGATAAAATGAAACATACCAACAGAAGTGTAAACAGTGATGTTTCTTAATTTAATGACAAAACTAAACATCTCAACAGAAGTTTAAATATTGTTGGTTCTGAAAATAAAGATAAAATGAAACATATCAACAGAAATGTAAATAATGACATTTCTGAAACTAATGATAAAGTGAAAAAGAAAGAGAAGTGTAAATAATGTTGCTTCTGTAATTGATGACAAATTGAAACATAGCAACAGAAGTGTAGATAATGATATTTCTGAATTTAATGACAAAACGAAACAAATCAACAGAAGTGTAAACAATGATGTTTCTGAAATTGACGACACAACTAAACATCTCAACAGAAGTATAAATATTGTTCGTTCTGAAAATAAAGATAAAATGAAACATATCAACAGAAATGTAAATATTGATGTTTCCGAAACTGATAACAAAATTAAATACATCAACAGAAGTGTAAATAATGATGCCTCTGGAATCGAAGATGTTGATACAAATACTGTAGATTATTGACATAGCTGATGAAGATGATAATATTGTAGATGTTGATAAACATGTTGTAGATAATGTCGATGTTGACATTTATGATACTAACGCTGATGATTATGGTGGTGGTGATGGTGGTGGTGATGATGATGATGATGATGATGATGATGATGATGATGATGATGATGATGATGATGATGATGATGATGATGATGATGATGATGATGATGATGATGTTGATGATGATGATGATGATGATGATGACTGCATTTTAAACTATTCCGCTCTTAAGTTTTTAAGTGTTAATGTATGTGGACTAAGATTAGAGTATTCGGAATTTGTTAACCTTATAGAAAGTAAACATATTTTTGGACTACAAGAAACTAAACAAATGAATTAGATGACATACATCTTGATGGGTATACACTATCGCTCAGGAATAGAGTAAAAACTAACAGAAAATCAGGAGGAATTGGAATAGCTGTTAAGAACGAGTACAAAGATTTTATTACATTAGTAGAGAAGGATAATGATTATGTAATGTGGATAAAACTGTCAAAACCTTTATTTGATATTGAGCAGGATCACTATTTAGGAATAATGTATATCCCCCCGGACGGATCCTGATGTGTTACGAATGACACTTTCCTCAACCTAGAACATTCAATTATGCATAAGCTTACGAAAAGTGAATATGTTACTCTAATGGGTGACTTCAACTCCAGAACAAATACCTTATGTGATTATTCTGTATACGATGACTTTCATACTGAAGAGTTTGATTTAGATGAAACTGGAGATATATGCCCTGAGAAATATTTACATGATTTAAACCTTCCTCTAGAAAGATCATCTCAAGATGTCGGTAAAGTAAACAATTTTGGTTATGCACTTATAGATATTTGTAAGAATTTGAATTTATTCATTGTAAATGGAAGGGTGGGAAATGATAAACATATTGGGAAGTTAATTTGTAATGACCAAAAGTTTAAAACTTTTTACTGATTTTGATGTTTTAGACTTTTCTCCCCTCACGTCAGATGTTCACTGTCCATTATCGTTTACACTGAAAAGCAAGTCTATTCCCGATGTAGTAAAGGAACCTTAACTTATTCATCATGTAGATAATAGTAAAACGGCAAAACCTAAACGTTATAATCTCGATAAATAGCAACTTTTCGCCAAAATGTTGACATGAATAAAGTAAATAAACTTACAAATCTTGTCCGTACAGCGGTATCCAACCATGAAGATTTATCGATTATCAACACGCTCTCCGATCGCTTCGCGCACGTGCTTGTTAATGCTGCACGTGAAACATTTGGGACACGACAACATATGATATACACACACCGCTATCGTAAGAACAAGCCGTGGTTGAATACAAAATGTAGAAAGTTCAGAAAAAGATTCCATAAAGCAAAACGAAAAGTTAAGGAAAATAAATTACAGTCTAATCTTCAAAACCTACGCACCGAATCGAGAGCTTACAAGAAATGCCTAGATGAACATATTAGAAAACACAGGATATCTCTTGAAAATATGTTTAGAGAAAAAATGAAAAAGTCACCGAAAGAATACTGGGAATTTCTGGAAAGATAGAAACTCGAAAGATAACATCGCGATGCCTGATACCAAAACGTTTTTGAATACTATACAGATCTAAATGCAGAAAATTACAGCGAACATGAATTGAATTTCAAAGAAAGTAACCATCCCGATTTGGAATATGACTGTAGTATTCTTAATAAAGACATTAGCATTGAAGAAATTATGCCTACCGCCAAAACACTCAAACGAAATAAAGCAGCGGGCTTGGACAATATTGAAAATGAATACATAATCGATACTATTGACATCTTTGCCCCCTTCTATGTTCAATTTTTCAACCTCGTTTTTACAACAGGTAAAATTCCCGATTCTTGGCTGATTGGAGTTATAAAACCGAGATACAAAAACAAGGGTGACCAACTTGACCCAAGTTCATACAGACCTATAACTGTTTTAAACTGTGTTGGAAAATTCTTTACCTCTATACTTAACTTGCGTTTAACATCTTTCCTTGAACAAAACAATATCATTACTCCCGCGCAAGCAGGTTTTAGAAAACATTTTACAACATCCGATAACATATTTATTTTTCGGACAATTAATAGCATACTGACATCACAAAGGCGTAAGCTCTACTGTGCCTTCATCGACTTCACAAAAGCATTTGATACTGTCTGGCGAATCGGTCTATGGACGAAGATGCAAAAGTCCGGTATACATGGAAGATTTCTTGAGCTCGTAAACAGTATGTATCGTAACATTAAGTCAACAGTAAGTACACAAAACAGTACATCCGAGTATTTCCCATGTCAAAAAGGGGTACGGCAAGAAGAGAACTTATCGCCACTTTTATTTTCAATTTTTCTTAATGATCTAGAGGATAATCTGTATGAAAATGGTTGCGAAAGGGGTTAACTTGGAATTATCTACCGAAAATGAAATACAAATCTGGCTGCAAATTTTATTGTTACTTTACGCTGATGACACTGTTTTATTTGCCCTTACTCCTAAAGCCCTACAAAAGTCTCTTGATTCCTTCTATGAATATTGCACTAATTGGCAACTCAATGTAAATGTATCAAAAACAAACAATTTAGTATTCGGTTCAGGCCCAGCGGCTAAATCAAAAATGATATTTAAATTTGGGGAAAGAAATCTTAGTTTAGTGGACAGTTATGTATATCTTGGTATAAAACTACACAGAAACAAAAGAATGGTAACTAGCATAAAAACTATAACCGAAAACGCTACAAAGGCTATGTATAGCCTGCTGAAAAAAGCAAGAAATTTGAATTTACCCTTAGATTGTTTATTATCGGCATTTGATGTGATGATAACACCTATTTTAACCTATGGATCAGAATTGTGGGGATTTGAAAAACTTAACCTAATAGAGAATATACATCTAAAATTTCTGAAACTTGCATCTGGACTAAGGAAATCTACGCCGAATTTTATGGTTTACGGCGAACTTGGCAGAACTCCAATATCTATAAAAATATACCAACGTATGTTATCCTTTTGGCACAAACTAACATAAACTGATACACTTAAAGTATCCCATGTGTTATATAATTACAGTTTAAATAAATACAATAAAAAATTTAAGTCGGATCCTTGGATTCACTTTATCAAGGGTTTACTAGAAAGAATTGGATCATCATATGTATTTGTAAATCCCTCGGTATATACTACGTCTTCTTTAGTTTTGAAAGCTGGACAAGTTTTAACAGACCAGTTTATTCAACAGTGGAGGGAAAGTATCAAATCTAGCCCGAAAGGAATGTATTATCAACATTACAAACAATTACTTGCTTTTGAAAAATACCTACTTTTACCGAAATATGTTTCTGTGCCGATTTTAAAATTTAGAACTTTAAATGTAAACCTGCCAATTGAGACTGGAAGATGGCAAAGTATACCGAGGGATGAAAGATATGGTACACGTTGTAATTTAAGTGTAATCGGTGATGAATTACACTATATTCTTAAATGTCCAGCACTTAATTCATATCGTGAACAATATATACCCACCACAAAATATCTTAACAATACATCTAAATTAGTCTTTGTTCTTTCGCCGACTACTACAGGATATAAGAAATGTTTGTCAAATTTTATCATACAGTTGCAAAAAATGCTAACCAATCTTTAATAAGCGTTTATGTTTATCCACCTATTAATATATGCACTTATTTATATATAGGGAACTGTACATATGTATAAGGAATTATTTATTGTATTCAGTTGTCTATCTAAGACGCATGCCTATGAATTGTACATAAATTGTTGTTAAAATATGTTCTTGTACCACCGAAGGTGGTTTTTTGAGTAATAAAATTGTCGACAGCCTCGTGTGACGAGGGGGTGTCTTGTTGCTACCTGCTGTGCGTGGTTAGGCGACGTTCCTTTGTATCAGGCTTGGACATCTGAGGATGCAGGCCTCAGATGAATGGATGTTATTGTGAATTGTCTCACAGCAAGACAAAGAAATTAAATAGATCGTGACATTGTACGTATGATTGTTTGTTTTATATAAATAAAAGATCATCCAGAGATTCCCACAAACAAGAGTGGCATTTGCGTCCCTTAAAAATACCATTATGCTTGGCTCAAAACATGTGGCAAAGATACTCGTGCAGCATAAGGATTTGAGTGTGACTCTTTTAGGGAGTATGAAATACATTTCCGTGCATGGAAACTCGCAAAAGTAGGGTGTGTCAAAATTAACAAATAATTGTACTTTTGTTTTAGTTATTATTATTTCAGTCTGATCATGTTGATTAGACAAACTGGTGATAAACATCATGAGCTTCGAACAGCAAAACGTGGATGCAAAGGCATCCATTCCAGCGAGTCCACCGAATATGATACGGTCGCCTCCAACGTCATGTTTTAACTTTTGTCGGAAACCATCACGTGCCCAATCCTTTAATTACGTCACGATTATATATTTTGGTTTGTTACTGACATACACAGAGACTCCTAGAACCGCCCTCGGACACTATACTTACCTACAATTATCTTCTTGTCGCCGCTGCAGCTAAGTTCACGTTGTGTGCCGTCACATGTAAAGTTGATTTTAATGTTTCCGTCATGCGCAGATGTGACTTCCAAGGTCTTGCTGACGACGGTGCTGTTAATGTCGACAACGTGGTGTCTGGGTACCAGCTTCTGCTGGACACTTCCGGTGATGAGGTCGAACGCAGCCTCCTCGGTGCAGTAGTAGTTGGTGATGTTGACAGTGAGAGTCAGGTTTGTACCAGGAATCAGGGATCCATTCCTTGAGCTGCTAATGTCACACTCCGGAGGACCTATGCATGAAAGGTAACACCAAATATGGATTCCATAACTTTAACAAGTCAATGGTTACACACGTGTTATTTGTATGATGTGACACGCTATATTTTATCCATTATACGTTTTGGAACTAAATACTACTTTATACACAAGATAGCGTATGAACGAACGAGAAAGCATGAATGTACAATAACTTTAAAAAGTAAGAGGGTAAGCTAAGTATTATT
Organism: Haliotis rubra; assembly: GCF_003918875.1. Classification (NCBI taxonomy): domain Eukaryota; kingdom Metazoa; phylum Mollusca; class Gastropoda; order Lepetellida; family Haliotidae; genus Haliotis; species Haliotis rubra. The sequence goes on from NW_025765308.1 coordinate 136,658, forward strand.
ATTGACAAAAATATTATCTTATAATAATCATCACATTTATTGACGTGAATATTTCTTACACTCGAAAAAGCACCTGTAAAACTGAGTTCAAGGGAACGTAGGAAAGAATCACAAAAAGATTATATTTGCTGTAAACTCTTTAAGGCATGGCAAGTGTGTCTCTTGTCATCCTGATTCTTCTGACAATTTGAGTTGCATAGATAAGGTGTGTGTGTGTGTTCTTTGATTGTCGAGTTTTAAGGACTTCCATTTATAACTGAAGACTATTCATGCTTTTATTTTACAGAGATGTGAAAAGTGCACCGAAATCGAACTGAGACAGGAACATTTGTACATCAATAAGAACACATATGATTTACTTACACAATTTTTCGAATGTTCACACAATACATTTTAAAAACATCATGTAAGCTGTTTTTGATCTGATAATTTCTACTTACTCTTGAGAAGTTTCACAGCTCCATGACAAACGAGATTATACGTTGAGTAGTCACACGTATAGTCCAGTTGAACATTTCCAAGTCGTTTTAGTGTTACGTTGAAGGTGGTGTTGAGGACGATGTCAGTGACAACAGTAACTGTGTTGTTCTTCAGCAACACCTCGGGTACGTCACGGCCAGTAGTTAGTTCAAATCCTGCCTGTTTAGAGCAGTAGTAACCCCGTATGCCTGCGACCAGTGTCAGCTCTGAATTGGGTTCAAGGGAATCGTATGGCAGAGAGCCGGTGATGGTGCAAGATGGAAGACCTGTTAACAAAAGAAGAAACTTGACATTTATTTTAAACAAGATTAGTTCTCTTTTAGCTCCCGGCCGTTATCAGTCATTATTCGACTGTAGTCAACATGAAGTAAAGACAATATTGAACAAACTTTATCGATAACAACTTCTTATATTTAGTTAATACAACGTTTTGATACAGAATCGTGTACCGTTATCAAGCGGGAATTAAAAGAGGTTGTTACCCATAATGTTCAATATGTTAAGACCCAACTCCTGAAATGACATTCAAAGAAGTACAGACAAAAAGGAAATACATTAGGTAGGTAATGGTAGGTCGTTTATCAGTAACCAATCTGGGATATGTTATATGTCATTCATGACCAAGCTGTTACAGTCGAGACATTCAGGAGAGACATTCGTTTGTTTGGAAAGACTGAGCATGCTCAGATATGGTCAGGATACACCGGACTCCACAGTGCACAACAGAAAATGCTGTACTTAGTCATAATTCGCCTGACATTTTCTATCTCAAAAATTTAAAAGACAATGTCATCATGAAAACCAACCTGCGGCATGTAAGTGACATACAGACATGTTGGCTGCAGCTGCATCAGTAACAGTCCATGTTCCAACATCTTTGATCTGAACTCTTTCCATCATCAGGGTGGAGATGTTCTGGGCATTTTTCTGTGTTGCAGTGTAAGGGGGTACAGCACTGCAGTCTGGGCTGCATGTCACAACGTTTTGGTTATCACCTGGCCGAACCCACACGAATTGAGGGAACATTATCTCGGTAGAGATGTTGTATTTTCCACCAAGAAGAGCAATCCCCTCGCAGGGAGTTTGTGTGGATTCTACAACTGAGATAAAATGATTATCATTACATATGATGTTACATTATGATTTCATCTAGTCTATTTTTAACCCCAAAAATAAAAAACTTCAACATACAAACCAGAAAGAGTGAGTGTAGTTTAGGACTGTGGTCATAAAAAGTCCAGCTGGTGATCATGAAGGCCGAAATGTAGCCATCATCGTCATCATCACCAACTTATAGCACAATGACAAGAGACACACAATGCCCACCCGTTCCGACTTTACTAGTTTTGACACTTGAGGGTGATTGTTATTGGTTGGAGGCACAGAGGCCTCCAACATTACAATCAGGCTGACTTTTCTCTCAGGGAATGTTACAGGGAATATATGAAACCAGGGATTTCACGTAATCCCTAAAAGAGTCAGTGATTTCGTGAAATCACTGTGACCCCTGGGCATTCATGTATTCCCTAAAATTTCCAGCAATTTCATGAAATTACTGAAATATTGGCTTAGCGATTTCATGAAATCCCTGTAAGACTTTATTGAAATACAGCCACAAGAACATTAACTTGGTACCCCGAGTCAAGGTAGTAATTAGCCAAAAGCGTCACCGGTAAATTGTCAAAGTTGTCAACTCCTAAGAACTGAGGGATGACATGAGACTCAACAGTAAAGTTTTAACGTACAAACATTAATTTCACACATTTACTGATATCTTAACATGCAATATGTGTAATGGAACACCATGAAACTCAGTAATTTCATGAAATCCCTTGAAATTGTATAGAATACATGAAATTCCTCGGGGTCAGCGATTTCACAAAATCACTGACTCTCATAGGGATTATGTGAAATCCCTGGTTTCACACATTCCCTGTAACATATATACACTTGGAATATTCAAAATAACTTTCAGCCAATGATACTTAGTCTCTTTGTATTTTGGCAATTCCAAATGACCAATGAACTTAGCAGTAGCAAATTAGGAGCCACACGACCATATGGGTAATCCGAAATGAATGTCCCGCTTTACTTCATAGTTAATGAAATAGAATATAGTTAATAGAAATCGAGTTTTCTATAAATCTAATTTAATTTATCATTTTAATCAGAAACGTTTATAAACTGATACACTTTCAATAAAAAAAAACAATTTTACGCGCAATAGAGCACACTTCGAGTATTAGTTCAGTGCATAATTTAGAATTGCAGAATCGGAAAATCCTTTCCATTTTAGTAACAGCATTTACCTTTAAGGAAAGGAAACGGACATGTTGTACAGTCTTTGTAATCACTGTGCGAACCCAGACGCCGGCAGTGGCACGTCTGAACAAGTCTTACACATGGAAACTACTGTTGCAGTGAAAATGATGCTGTCAGAACTTACCTGTCACAAACTGAGCTGACCACATGATGATGTTGCAAATCAACAACATTCCCAAAGTCATCATTATCCTATGCAGTATTAGCTGGAAGAAAATATAAACATTAGATCCAGCGTATTAGGCATTGGTTTTCCTCGTCATTTTATGAAGAAAAGACAGTGGATTGTGATCAGTGTACACGCGTGCTGGAAACAAAGTAGTGACATGGTACAAGTCAAACTGTTGCAGAGTTAATTACAAAACAAGATTTACTTTTTGTGAAAATAATTTATCTTATGATAAACATTCAGGGAAGTATATCATTGCTAATATTTACACAATATATCTCACATGTATCACTCAGGAAAGTAACAATCCCATAACTGTTCACGAATTCGAAATTATAGGCAATCGCAAGCTATATATTTCGAGGAAACGTGTGTGAAATGTGGCAAGTTTATATATTGTGCAAAAATACAATTTGCAAAGGTAATTATGTGGGTATTTATCCGCCATCACGATCTGACGGACACATATCAGAGAAAGTGTTCCGTGTATGATGTCACGGTTATTGGTATTGTGCGAAAGGGTAGGCAAGTGGTCAAGGTTGCATTCAGACCGGTGAAGTGTTTGCTGCCAATCCTGAAATCTTATTACCAATCCAACCATAACTGCAGCCCAGTGTGGGAAACCCATAACGTTCCGTCCTAAATTGTAATTACAGGTTAATCTAACTGGTGTTTTTGGTTTTGTCAACTAATGATTTAGATCAATTCAGAAAGAACATACATTTTGATGCATCGATTCATTATGGTCATTTCGGATGCGTTCATGAACTCAAGAGGAGACTGTCACGTCATTTACAGCACTGCGTTAGTGTTGCCACAGTTAAATACAGGGAGTTTGCACTTGTGTGCGTACATGCGTGCCTCTGTGACGACTAGGCTACCATTACGTATCTCGTTTCTTTGTTTCTTGTTTTACGTTGTATGACAGTCTGTAAATAATCGAGTCTGCACCAGACAATCCAGTGATCAACAGCAGGAGCATCGATCTACGCAATTGCGATACGATGACATGTGTCAACCATGCCAGTGACCCTGACTACCCGACCCAGTTAGTCTCAGGACAAGCATGGGATGCTGACGACCAATTCTAACCCGGATCTTCAAGATCTTCAATATTTCGAGATCTATATACTTCATGGCACATTATACCGTTGTACATCCTCTTCAAAAATACATCTTGCATTGAGGATACAGGCCTACATCTAGATGAAACCTTCCTCACTGTATAATGAAATACAACTGAATGCCTCGAGAAACGGATCAAACCGGTTCCTTAGACATCAATGTCCTTATGCCGAGGGCAGGTCTCGTGTGATGCCCAACTATGAAGCATGAGTATGCTGCTGTCGAACCCTGAAAGGTATTAAAGATGTATTCGGGAATCGTAACAACGATCATGACTCAGTGGCAAGAGAGGGAGGCAACTGCTTCAAAAACGGTTTCATCGTTTACTGAAGAACATGCCCTCTGTGAACAAGTTGCTGGAGAGTGTGACACAATTCGTCAAGATCACCCACATCAACCAGCTTAATATGTGACTTGTGTTGTGATAATATGACAGAATACTCTTTTAAATATACATCTCAACTATTGAGAAGGGTATCTGGGTGGCAGTTAGGGGGTTCAAAAGAAACTAATCATTTGGGAGTGATGTCAGAGATAGTATCTATCATTCCAGTTGAACGAAATCATGTCGGCTTCATTTCGGATTACATCCTTGTAGAAGGCAACTAACAGCATCTGGTGGCCAGGCTTGTTGACACATGTCATCGTATCCCAATTGCGTAGATCAGTGTGCATGCTGTTGATCACTAGATTGTCTGGTACAGACTCGATTATTTACAAACCGCCGCCAAATAGCTGGAATATGGCTCAGTGCGGCGTTAATCAACAATCATGAACCAATCATTTCGGAATATATCCAGAAAGATACATAATTTAATAACATATTCCACGCTATTTTTATCAGCTTAGATGAACTTTTAAAGTACATAAAGTATTTACATTTTGTCCACCAGTTGTTTAACTTGGATCCACAATTCCAGTATCCATATCAATTGCTGAGTTGTTTAGTTTATAACACAGAAACACTGGTGTAGAAATGCATACTTAGCTTGAAAACGAATGAAAAACCACCATACCTGAGAGATAATCAGACTGGTCACCTTGGTCACTGTGGTCTTTTAGCAGGTCAGCAGGTATTTCACGGACCCCTCTGTCCAGTGTGATGGTCAGCTACTCATCTACACATAAGCCCTGACTTCACAACGCGGAGAGTTTCGATAAATAACAACAGTTGCACTTAACGAATATCACACCATATATGTGCATGATTGTCAACGTCATTCACGTCCGTATGTCATGACTCATTATAAATGTGATTTTTATCCTCAACTGGACATTAACCTTTTCGTGGGTCAGTATCTGAAGGGAAGTTGCAACTCTCACCACGTGCTGCAATTAACATATAGTTTCAGGGAAAGGAACTACCTGTACATGTGACACAGCTATCGTCGATTGATAAATATAAGATTATAATTTCAGTGTTGCTGTTAACATGTATTTTCAGTGAACAGACGCAATATTAGTATTTTCACTCAATCGACGCTCACATGTATACTGATACATACATAATATAACAGAACATATTTCAGGAATATGAACATCCCACGTGTCGATAGGTCTGTGCAACTAAACTCAAGGGCAAAAGAAACGTCACCAAAATTATGTTTCATTTTTAACGAACCTTTGTATTTTTTTCAATAAAAAAAGGGTTGAAACAACTAGCCCAGAGTTACGCTGTTTTTATAGTGCTAGCTCACTGAGATACCATGCCGCAGTGAAATATTATTTCTATCGTTTGAAGTATGAATTAGAGGGAAATTATTTTCTCCTAGCGGTATGAAGTGTTCACATGGGTTATCTGCCCGGTAGGTGGCGTGTTATGGGAGTATATAAGGGTGTAGATATTTGAATTTGGCATTCTCGATTAGTGCACTCCCGGCCTTTCAGCATTTAACATGAATTCTGACGAAAAATTGGACGCCATTTTGTCACAACTAGAGAGAAATAAAGCCACGTTTGAATCGGCCCTCGACGAACGGATTGGGGCTTTGAGGGAAGAATTCGTTCAAACATCTAAAGACATTAAGAGGCTGAAAGCAGAAAAAGATTACACTTGGCGACGTGAAGGTAATAAGATTCAGTTCAATTTTAACGAAGAAACTGCGGATGCTTTAAAAGAAGTGTTGGCCGCCATTCAGGGCAAACGTTTTGAGGAAAGTGAAACGTTAGTAGCGTCAGAGTTGGAAAGAATCCTTAAAAGAAACAAACTCATCAAAATAGCTGACTCGTCTGAAGGTGGGTGGGAGACAGTGAGGAATTACGTGGCAAACGATTTAGCGGACGATTCCGATGATGACCGGAAAATCACGAGGGCAGACAACAAAGCGTTGCGTAAATTACGCCAGAAGCGTGGAAGAGGTGCTCCATACCCGAGTAGGTCAACTCGAGACAGGCAACGATGTCTCAGCCCATGCAAAGTGTCCTTCACCAAACTACTCCTGTGCTTCACCAGCCTAGCACTAGCCATCTTTTCGCGGGAAAAGCGGGAAGCCTGGATCATGTTTCACGTGCGGAGACTTCGGCCACTTCAGGGAGAGTGTCCCTTTAATTCGAGTTTGTCAGCCGGAGCGTCAACTTCCAACACCCAGGGAAACCAGTAGTGCTGGTCAAGACTTGTCAGTTGAGTATTTCTCTCATGATGGTTTTGTTGATGATGTATGTTCTATAAAGCTCACTGATGACTATTATGAATATGAACAAGGCACGTCTGAAATTGTTGTAAGGGGCCGTCTCAAAAGCAATGTTAAATTTTGAGAGATATCAAAGCTTCTCAATTTGTCATTGATCTTATACAACATGGTTACAAGATTCCATTCGTCAATTGTCCACCTCCTATGTCAACATCTAACAACCAGTCAGCATTAAAACATAGTGATTTTGTTACGCAGGCTATTGACGATCTATTGAAGAAGCAACTTATTTGTGAATGTGCAACCCCGCCATATGTGGTCAGTCCACTCTCGGTATCGGTACAATCCTCCAGGAAGAAAAGATTGATTCTGGATCTTCGTAGAATTAACTCTTATGTGCATAAACTGAGCGTCAAATACGAAGATTGGAAATGTGCTTTAAATTATATCAACGAAGGAGACTGGTTGATTAAGTTCGACATTCATTCCGCTTATCATCATATTGATATCTTTCCCCCACATACTCGCTTTCTCGGGTTTTCATGGAAAGACAATTCTGAATTTGTACATTATTACAAATTTTGGGTTTTACCGTTTGGGCTTACATCTGCTCCTTACGTTTTCACTAAGGTCACTAGACAACTTGTAAAGAAATGGAGGTACGAGGGTAAGAGAATTGTGACATTTTTAGATGATGGAATTCTTGCGGGATCTTCTAAACATGAAACAAGTTCGTTTGGATCAGCAGTAAAGTTAGATTAGTTCAGTTCTGGGTTCGTTCCTAAGGTGGAGAAATCTCTCTGGTGTCCATCACAGTCGTTAGAATGGCTTGGATTTCATATCATCACTTCTTCCATGATGTTAACTATTCCTGATAGAAAAATTGAGAAAGTGTTGACAGCAATAAGGTTGTTGTTGTCAAGTCAGACACAGAGGATTCCTGTAAAAAGTGTTGCTTCCATTGTTGGTCAAATTGTGTCAATGAAACTTGTTATTGGATCCGTTTCACAGCTTATGACTAGATCTCTTTGTATTGATGTTGTTGCCGCTGCAACCTGGAACAGTAATATTTATATTTCTGCAGGAAGTGTTACACAGCTCACGTTTTGGGCTAACAACATACAGAAGTATAAAAGCAGAGAGTTGATCCCATCTACAGTCATCAAGAGATTAGTCTATACTGACGCTAGTAACACGGGGTTCGGCGGATATTGTGTGGAGATAGACGGTTTATTTTCTCATGGTCAGTGGTCCAGACTCGAGTCTATGCAAAGTTCTACATGGAGAATTAACAGCGGTGCATATGGTGCTCAAAGTTTTGTGCCTCAATTAGCTAAACAGAGTGTCAAGTGGTTCACTGACAATCAGAATGTGGCAGCCATAATTGAGAAAGGAAGTATGAAAGTTCACCTGCAGTCAATAGTTCTTGAGATTTTTGAGTTGTGTACGCAACACTGTGTTGATCTTCATTTGCAATGGATTCCGAGGAATGAGAATCAAGAGGCGGATTTCCTAAGTCGTTTGATTGACTATGATGACTGGGGGATTTCTAAGGCCACTTTTCAATGTGTTGACAAAAGATGGGGACCGCATGAAGTTGATAGGTTTGCTTCCTATTACAACGCAAAAACTGAAAAATTTAACTCTATGTTCAGTAATCCAGGATCTACAGCTGTGGACTGCTTTACCGTCGACTGGAGTGGGACTATGAACTGGGTTGTCCCCCCTATCCAGCTTATCCCTAGGGCAGTGAAACATTTGTCTGTGTGCAGAGCTAAGGGAACCCTGGTAGTGCCTGAATGGCATTCAGCATGTTTTTGGCCTTTGATATGTTGCAACTCAGTGTTTATTCCACAAGTCAAGGACGTAATGTATCTACCATCGTCAAAACAATGTTATGTACCAAGTAGGATACCAGGTGGCATGTTTGAACATGATTTACATTTTAATATGTTGGCACTGCTAGTAGATTTTTCCTGATTGTTTTATATATGTTACAGATGTGTTCAAATCCTTGTATAAGGAAGACTTGGAAGAATTGCCAGTCAATGTTAGGGAGCTGGCGGGAGCCTTACCAGAGTTGATATCGCACGCTAGAGCTGAGTCAACTAATAAGAAGTACCAGAATGCTTTTGCTGCGTGGAAAAGGTGGGCAGAGTTGAATGATATGCCTTGTCAGCTACCAGTGTCTCATCTACACTGTGCTATATATTTGTTGTCGGTTGTACAGCAAAGTGACACTATATCGCCTGTTATGTCAGCTTATTATAGCTTGAGATATGCTCATTATAGCATGGGGATGGATAGTCCCACTGATAATGGTTTGGTAAAGAATGTCCTAGAAGCAGCCAAACGTAAATTAGCTAAGCCTGTAACGAAGAAGGAGCCTGTTGATATTGATATTCTGCATAAAGTGTACGATTCCAGGAGTGAAAATGCATCATTAGCGGATTTGAGAATATTAGCTGTATGTTTACTGGCTTATTCTGGGTTTATGAGATCAGCAGAACTTTTAAATATAACAAGATCAGATATTGTCTTTTTTCATTCTCATATGACTGTTTTATTGAGAAGTCGAAGACAGATGTATATAGAGATGGGGCATGGCTTGTAATAAGTCGGACCCATTCTAAGTTGTGTCCGGTGGAATGTCTCGACAGATACCTGAGAGCAGCGGAGATTTCACCAGAGTCTCAAGAATGCATTTTCAGAAGTTTGACTAAAACTGGTAATGGTTATAAATTAAGAAAAACTAACGCTCCTTTATCCTATACTAGACTAAGGGAAATTTTCTTGGAAGCTTTGTCACCTTTCGTGGTTAATATTAAGAGCTATGGTTTGCATAGTCTGCGCAGTGGTGGTGCTTCGGCAGCCGCAAATAACGGGATACCGGACAGAATGTTTAAACGACATGGGCGCTGGAAGAGCGAAAATGCTAAGGATGGTTACATCAAAGACAGCATTAATAGCAGAATGAAAGTCTCCTTATCCCTGGGCCTTTAACTTTCTTTGCTAGTCTCTGCTGCGGAACGCACGTCGGTTCCTGTTGTTCAGTGTGTGCTTGTTGTGTTTTATGTACACGGGAATGGGGGCGACTAGGAGAAATATTATTTCTATCGTTTGAAGTATGAATTAGAGGGAAATTATTTTTCTCTAGCGGTATGAAGTGTTCACATGGGTTATCTGCCCGGTAGGTGGCGGGTTATGGGAGTATATAAGGGTGTAGATATTTGAATTTGGCATTCTCGATTAGTGCACTCCCGGCCTTTCAGCATTTAACATGTTTGTATTCTAATATTGTATTTCTGTATGTTTCAGATGCTCATGATCATCGTTCGTGTGATGTGGCATGAGTGATTTAACCATGATGGTTTATGGCTGTCGAGCCGTTATAATACGGTAATATGGTATTGTATGCCATATGTCGGCTGTCGAGCCGTTATAATACTGTAATACTGGAAAGTATACCATATGTCGGCTGTCGAGCCTTTATAATACGGTAATGTTGGAATGTATACCATATGTTGGCTGTCGAGCTGTTATAATACGATGATTTTGGAATGTCGAGCGGTTATACTACGGTAATATGAGAATAATGTATTGGTGGTTATGATATTGTCCATTGAATACCTCCTGTGTTTTGATGACAGAAATTGTCAGCATACTGTATATTATGAATCTCAGGTGTATGCTTGAATGTTGTGTAAATAATGCTTATATTTATGTAATTTATGCTGCTGTTGTCAGTTGTGCATATGCTCACATCAACCTACATAAACGTATCGCTGGATTGCAGCTATGTCCATGTTTAAGGTTAACGATACTGTAAACCCTCCAGTTTTTGGTGCTGCTGCTGCATTCGTTGAGGGAACACGGTTCCAGAGTTTTTTCTCTACGGGAGTTGTTATCTCTGGTTTAGGTGTAGGGCTTCAGCATGCATTTCGTTATTCACGTATCATAATGTTGAATGTAGGTTTTGTGATGAAACAATGTAAATAAATTGGCCGCGGAACGCACGTCGGTTCCTGTTGTTCAGTGTGTGCTTGTTGTGTTTTATGTACACGGGAATGGGGGCGACTAGGAGAAGCATGAATACCCCACTCAGATACATTATACTGACTCCGAGCCGACCAGTCATTGTTGTAACCATTAATACCGAGCGCCAGACAGGGACAAACAAATACCATATGTTGATGCCTTTTGGTAAGACGCGGTCGGGGATCGAACCCGCGACCTTCCGCTCTCCGGGCGGACGCACGTGGAAATTACAGCACAGATATACGCAGATATGAAACTGGCATGCACGTGGAAATTAGATAATGAGTACTTAAACTCACATGCACGTGAAACGGACATTACACAAACATGTGGAAATAATTTAAAAAGGCAGATATGAAACCCACATGGCAGTTAACAAACCGGAATAATGAATGGCATGTGCCCGTGGAAAGTTTGTAAATACGGTGTGATGGATCAATGGAGTCAGTGTACATGTACATTGTTAGAGGTCGTGTGTCCCCGTTGTGGAAACGGTACAGAAGGTTCAGTACAAAAAGGGCAGTTAACTGGTAGCATCACTGAGTGAGTTAAAATTTATAGTCACTTTTGCAATATTTCAGCCATATCGTGACTTAAAAGGGTCATATCGAAATAATTTATAATGTTATATCTTAAAATCTGTCTGAATAGGACAATAAAAGAACTAGAATGTCACAGTTGGAGATACAAAAGTAGAATGTGACTTAAATGAATGTACTATTTAGGACATTACAATATAAAAACAGGTTATAGATCACCAGTAACTGAAGGTAGATCACCATACTAGGGACTGGTAGCATCAGGGCCGGTAAATATATACAACAGAATGTCACGACTGTGAAACCTCCTCAGGCAGACCCGTGAAGATCCGGGTTAGAATTGATCTTCAGCACCCCATGTTGTCGTGAAAGGCGACTAACCTTATCGGGTGGTCAGGCTCGCTGACTTGGTTGACACATGTCACCGTATCCCAATTGTGTAGATCAATGTTGTTGATCACAGGATCGTCTGGTCCAGACACGATTATTTACAGACCGCCGACATATAGCTGCTATATTGCTAAGTGCGTCGTTAAACAACAAACCAACCAACCAACTCTTCAGGCAAGCACGAACGTTGTAATGAGACGTGGTCGATGACGGACGCTCAAAACAACATCTTGAGCCGATCTGGTGAGGTGAGGTGTGCTGTGGGTTTAACGTCGTGCTTGAGAATATTTCGCTCAAATGACGACGTGCATGCGTGTGTATGTGTATGTGCAGCTGCTTGCACTAGCCCAGACTTAAGCTAGTTTTATAGTGTTAGCCAACTGAGATACCATGCCGCAGTGAAGCATGAATACCCAACTCAGACACATTATACTGACTCCGAGCCGACCAGTCCTTGTTGTACCCATTAATGCCGAGAACCAGACAGGTACCAACAAGAACCATATTTCAACGTCTTTGGGTATAACGCGGTCGGGATCGAACCCGCGACCTTCCGCTCTCTGGGCGGACGCTCTAACCACTACACCATGGCTAACTTTTCCATCAATACGCAACAGTAATTCCCCTGACATATATGCCTCGTCACAAATAATCCGCAGGTAGACAAGCAAGACGGATGGGTTATAAACACGGTTTATTTACGGTGAACCCAAAACAACACAAACAATAAACATTTGTCCTCAGTATACATGGCAGGCGATTATTGATGAAATGGCACAACTAGTTTTGCCTGACATCACTTACAACAACCCCCCTGTGGGGTCAAGGTGGGTGGGTGGGGCGTTATCAATATTCATACACAGCCAAACTCATTACAGGTCATGTGCTTCTTGCTGAAAGGTCTAATCATATATAAACTGGTTGGATTAATCCAGAACACACAATATCTAATGTAAATAGAATAAAACTATGAGACAAAATGTCCGATATATACAGCAAAATATATAATCTCAACAAAGCAAATTTCAATGTGAAAAGCGTATGTTTCTTTGACATCATAAGTGACAACTTAGAATGACATGTGACATTGTGGTGTCAAAAGGATTACAATATAATAATATGATATACAAATACAGTAGGACTGACGTAAATATGCTTGAAGCAAAAGATACTTGATTACATGAGAATGTTCTAAAAACAAGTAATAGAGGCTGAGGTAAGATAAAAAGAACACACGGATTAATAATGAATTTTCTAGTCATAAAGCAAAGTCAGTACAATGTGTTTTAGTATAGTTCACAGTCCATTAAAAACCCGAAATCACACCACTGTACGTTTTCCATAACATAAATAACCAGACACAAACTGGTGCTTAAACACATATGTACATCCAGCTGCACTTTGAATACAAAAATCAATAAACATAGTATTCACTCAGACATCAAACAAACAATGGTGTAAATAATTTAAACAAACATCAATGAATATAATCATGATTATACATACTACTGGTCATAAAGCGTGGCTTGGACAACATCAAGTTACAATATCTTTTGAAAAGAACCACAAATGGCGTAAAAAATAATGAATGACATGGATGTTTTAACAAGTACTGCAAATTGCAAGTGTTGATGTAGTTTGATTATTATATTTCTGATATGCAACATGATAAGAATATTCAAACACTAAAATAATATTAATTGTGGCTTTCAGTAACACTAATTTCGGGAAATCAAGTTTATGAGGGTGAACGTTCTTTGCAGCCTGTTGACTGCTATGTACATACCTGGTTGACTTATTATCATATATTGATCCGGTACACATTACAAAGTGTCAAACAATGGATTTGTAGTCCTGATGTTTCCTAGCATGATTAAATGTTTCTTGTCAGTGTAGGAATATCTGAATTTGTGCCACAGCAACATATACTCTCAGAACACGTCTTCAAAATATTGAGAAACAAATGCACACTAAGTATCCTATTTCATTGACACAATAACAGCCAAGTGTTTCACTCCGACTGTCAAGTTTGCTATGTGTCTCTTTTACTTTCCATAATGCAAGAGCATCATTATTTTCAAAATGAAAATAGCTGAAAGTTTTGATCAATTATCTCGGACTTTCATTCATATAATAAGAAGCTGTTCAAAACAGACTACCATATAGTTTTACATCCCCGAATTTCCTTAAAACAGAGTCTCTATTACATCCATCGGCTATATCGCCATCTCTTTAACTGATGCTCCTTTGTCTTCTGAAGCAGGATCAGCGGTGGATCCAAGAACATTTTGATCAAAGTCTGCCTTTTTGTCAGGGTTGATTTGGGACATGCGTTTCCCTTTGTTGGGTTTATCATTTTCCTTCAAGTTCCGAACCTTGGGCCTTTTCCTTGTGACGCTGTACTTCCGGGCAACCCGTGCGATTCTGTTACGAAAGACAATCAGGACAAAGATGATGATGAGCAGCACGAGCAACACAATCACTATACCTATGATGAGGTACACAGGTACAGATGCAGGTGTTGGAGGTGTAGTGGTGGACGTGGTGATGGAGGTGGCGATGGAGGTGGAGGTGGAGATGGAGGTGGTGATGGAGGAGGAGATGGAGGTGGTTGTGGTGTCACTTCCTGGAAGAAGCAAAACGGGTAAGCATTAGGATCACAAGCATCACTGCTCTAAAGACCTAAACCAGTTTGAACTGAATGACCAATGGTTAATGTTAAATGACCTACTGTAACAAAGAGGTCACAAAATAAACTTTGACAGATATATTTTCAGCTACATGTTTAACTGGAAACAAATAGATCTTACAACTGCAGTAAACATAGCGTCAGGTATTTATGAATCTATAAAATACACACACCTGTCGATGTCGATGTAGTTGGAGATGCTGAAAGCATTAACAATACACAATGTCAAATTCTCCTTCTAATGGATTCTTTTTCTATCCAAAAATCATTTCATATGGTTCGATCACTGGAATTTTATAATGCCAAGAATGTTGAAATGATTCTTTAAAAATTATTAATCCATAGAATTACAAAACAGGGATAACACAGAGTATGAATATGCGCACATGCAGGCGTTGACGTTGGTGGTGTTGCAGTTGATGTTGCTCCAACTGCAAAGGTAAAATAATGGTTTTAACATGAAAGAGGACATTTCTCCTTCAACAAACTAGAGAAGAAATTTGTACAAACGTAATTCAATACTGCCGAGTAATGCATTGTTGGTGAAGTCGAAGTGTAATTAATTGCAATTTTCCCTTGAAACCAATGTGTCTCGTGTATCTTGCGTAATGTAAAGCTTCTTATAAAACTCATACCAAATACATCGTCGTGGTCAAACTATATATGAGGAAGCTGAGACGTAGAATATAAACATACCTAATATATATATATGTATACATCTTTCATGTGTATATAATACGCAATACCAGTGATATTTGGCCTTATGTATTGAACAAGAAGGTGTCATGGCGAGGGAAAAACAGTTGGAAGAAAAAGTTCTTTTTCACCTACCATGACATCGTGTTCAATACAGAAGGTCCAAATGCACTGGAATGACATTCTATCTTCATCAATACAGATTTATTTAGCGGACAACTGTATTACTGTATTCGCAATTTTCTTGAATTATAGTCTGGTAGATGACCAGGAGCAAATTCACGAGGTAAAGGATCGTCCAGGGTCTGGGTCCAGGCTGAGCATGCGTCGAGGTGACAAGACGTGTTTGTGTCTCCATCTGATTGAATCAACACGATTTTAATGTAAACTGTCTCAAAATACTCCAAAGTTGTCTACAAAGTATGGGAAAGAAGTTCATATCACCTGAAAGTGATAAGAAGGGCCGAAAACGACATAAACAGTCTACCTCACCTACCGAAATCAGCGAGAAGACTACAGGTGACACGTCAACAATGGCCACGTCAACACCGGGTAGCACAGCCAACATCGTGGGAGAATCTCTCCAGACTATCTACACGCCCAACCAGCAGACTGTTTTCACTACCCCACAAGGACAATATATAAGTCAGGTACCGTTTCTCCGCAACCCTCTCGCACAACCTCTACCCCCCAGCCCTTGCCTTGACTCAACCTCGGCAGCCATCTTGGCCAGGTTAGAGTCCATGGATCACAAACTTTCTAAGTTGGACTCAATAGTGAAAGATGTGAATGACATTAAGACAAACATTGCTAACTTGGAACTAAAAGTGAAAGATATTGACGATGTTAGAGAAAGGGTCAATGCTTTGGAAGAAAGCGCAGGGTTTCTCAGTGACAGTTATGATGATCTAAAACTGAACAAAGTGGAAATGGAAAAACAAATCGCTGATATTAGGGCCAAGTCAGCTAGCAGCCCAAATAACAATCTAAGCCTCCGTGAAGCCCTCGTAGACCAACGTTGCCGATCTATGAGAGATAATCTCATATTCACCAACATCCCTGAGTACGTAGCTACAACAACTCAACCTTTCGAAGACTGTGAACAAGTACTGAGAAACTTTGTCAAAGATGAATTAAAACATGAGGATGGTGACAAGATTCAATTTAAACGTGTTCACAGAATAGGACCTAAACGCAGTCCACGATATCATGGGGAGTCTATCAGACCTCGACCCATCATTGCAAAACTTCTTATCACAAAAGAGAGAGATAGTGTTAAGAAATGTGGGAAAATGTTGAAAGGAAAACCATTCCATATTGTGGAACAATTCCCGGAAGAAATCAGTGACTATAGAAAGAATGTTCTGATGCCTCTGTTGAGGGAGGCTAGGAAAAGCGGGAAGAAGGCAGTGATTGTAGTAGACAAGCTATGTGTTGAGAATACCCTCCAGTCCCCTGTCCCTCCCCCCTACAGAGTACCCCAGGGACCCAGCCATCCCATACAGAAACCAACGTAGGGAGACGTCGGTGGGCAGGAGCTTGAGTCAGTCAGTACTACATGGCCTGCATCCCCCTCTGTATATTATCCACCAGAACAATATGACACTCACTCATGTGAACTCCAAACCTCCAAAAGTGACTCACAAATACCCCAGTTTTCATTAAAGACAGAAGTACAAAATACTGAGACCTCATATGATCGATACCTAGTCAGTATTGCCACATAAGCCAAAGCAAATACATCAATGACTCCCATTTGCAATGGCTCTCATGTGTACCCTGAACACAGTGATGTTAATATTGCAGACCAAAATAATGTGGTTTGTCTTGATGCTATTGACATTATTGACGATAAAATTGTTGAAGCCAATGAAATTATAAATAGTAATGCTGTTGATATTCGTGAAGACAAAATGAAACAAATCAACAAAAGTGTAAATAATGATGTTTCTGAAATTGATGGCAAAATGAAACATATCAACAGAAGTGTAAATAATGATGTTTCTGAATCTAACGACAAAATGAAACATATCAACAAAAGTGTAAATAATGATGTTTCTGTAATTGATGGCAAAATGAAACATATCAACAGAAGTGTAAATAATGATGTTTCTGAATCTAACGACAAAATTAAACATATCAACAGAAGTGTAAATAATGATGTTTCTGAAATTGATGGCAAAATGAAACATATCAATAGAAGTGTAAATAACGATATTTCTGAAACTGATGACAAAATGAAACATATCAACAGAAATGTAAATAACAATATTTCTGAAACTAATGATAAAGTGAAACATATCAACAGAAGTGTAAATAACGTTGCTTCTGTAATTGATGACAAATTGAAACATATCAACAGAAATGTAAATAACGATATTTCTGAAACTAATGATAAAGTGAAACATACCAACAGAAGTGTAAACAGTGATGTTTCTGAATTTAATTACAAAATGAAACATATCAACAGAAGTGTAAACAATGATGTTTCTGAAATTGACGACAAAACTAAACATCTCAACAGAAGTATAAATATTGTTGGTTCTGAAAATAAAGATAAAATGAAACATATCAACAGAAGTGTAAATAATGATGTTTCCGAAACTGTTAACAAAATTAAATACATCAACAGAAGTGTAAATAATGATGCTTCTGGAATCGAAGATGTTGATACAAATACTGTAGATGCTCATATTGACATAACTGATGAAGATGATAATATTGTAGATGTTGATAAACATGTTGTAGATAATGTCGATGTTGACATTTATGATACTAACGCTGATGATTATGGTGGTGGTGATGGTGGTGGTGATGATGATGATGATGATGATGATGATGATGATGATGATGATGATGATGATGATGATGATGATGATGATGATGATAATGATGATGATGATGATGATGATGATGACTGCATTTTTAACTATTTCGCTCTTAAGTTTTTAAGTGTTAATGTATGTGGACTAAGATTAGAGTATTCGGGATTTGTTAACCTTATAGAAAGTAAACATATTTTTGGACTGCAAGAAACTAAAACAAATGAATGAGATGACATACATCTTGATGGGTATACACTATCGCTCAGGAATAGAGTAAAAACTAACAGAAAATCAGGAGGAATTGGAATAGCTGTTAAGAACGAGTACAAAGATTTTATTACATTAGTAGAGAAGGATAATGATTATGTAATGTGGCTAAAACTGTCAAAAACTTTATTTGATATTGAGCAAGATCACTATTTAGGAATAGTGTATATCTCCCCGGACGGATCCAGATATGTTACGAATGACACTTTCCTCAACCTAGAACATTCAATTATGCACAAGCTTATGAAAAGTGAATATGTTACTCTAATGGGTGACTTCAACTCCAGAACAAATACCTTATGTGATTATTCTGTATACGATGCCTTTCTTACTGAACAGTTTGATTTAGATGAAACTGGAGATATATGCCCTGAGAAATATTTACATGATTTAAACCTTCCTCTAGAAAGATCATCTCAAGATGTCGGTAAAGTAAACAATTTTGGTTATGCACTTATAGATATTTGTAAGAATTTGAATTTATTCATTGTAAATGGAAGGGTGGAAAATGATAAACATATTGGGAAATTAACTTGTAATGACAAAAGTTTAATCGATTATGTTCTTACTTCCCCCAAAAGTTAAAAAATTTTACCGATTTTGATGTTTTAGACTTTTCTCCCCTCACGTCAGATGTTCACTGCCCATTATCGTTTACACTGAAAAGCAAGTCTATTCCCGATGTAGTAAAGGAACCTAAACTTATTCATCATGTAGATAATAGTAAAACGGCTAAACCTAAACGTTATAATCTCCATAAAAAAGCAACTTTTCGACAAAATGTTGACATGAATAAAGTAAATAAACTTACAAATCTTGTCCGTACAGCAGTATCCAACCATGAAGATTTATCGATTATCAACACGCTCTCCGATCGCTTCGCGCACGTGCTTGTTAATGCTGCACGTGAAACATTTGGGACACGACAACATATGAAATACACAACCCGCTATCGTAAGAACAAGCCGTGGTTGAATACAAAATGTAGAAAGTTCAGAAAAAGATTCCATAAAGCAAAACGAAAAGTTAAGGAAAATAAATCACAGTCTAATCTTCAAAACCTACGC
The DNA here is from genome assembly GCF_003918875.1 of Haliotis rubra. Taxonomy (NCBI): domain Eukaryota; kingdom Metazoa; phylum Mollusca; class Gastropoda; order Lepetellida; family Haliotidae; genus Haliotis; species Haliotis rubra. The sequence goes on from NW_025765308.1 coordinate 155,895, forward strand.
ACCGAATCGAGAGCTTACAAGAAATGCCTAGATGAACATATTAGAAAGCATAGGATATCTCTTGAAAATATGTTTAGAGAAAAAATGAAAAAGTCACCGAAAGAATACTGGGAATTTCTGGGAAGATAGAAACTCGAAAGATAACATCGCGATGCCTGATACCAAAACTTTTTTTTGAATACTATACAGATCTAAATGCAGAAAATTACAGCGAACATGAATTGAATTTCAAAGAAAGTAAAGAAGTATATACAATGGGGGTTTTGGACCAAGTCCAACAAAAGCCTCTGCAAAGCCTTATTTCCCAAATAAGGCTTTGGTCGGACCCTTAGCTCTTGCTACCATTACCCCTACTATAAAAAAGTTTGAGACGCCAGCGGGATACGAACTCCACATGTATACCACGCAACCACGCCGCTTAACCGACTGAGCTACCGGGGACTTGGCTGAAGTATGTTGGTTTAACGGGTCTATCCTGGGATTGCATCATCATGCAGCTATGCCGTGTTGACTGGAGGTAACACTGTGCCGTACGGTACGATCAATAATTCCGCTCTTACAAACCCTCTACCTGGGCAATCCCTCAAGTAGTACAAGTTATCTATGTTGTAAGTTTTGACTGACCATATAGGATCGGTGGCTCGCTTACGGCTGTCACCCTCGTGTTCCCCCGGCTGGTATAGATACCTCACTAGGGCCCTATCTGGTATCTGTTTCTCCTTCCCATGCAATGGAGCAGCCGACTCTGCCACTATTGATTTTAGTTTGATCGCGTCTGCCGGTTTCTTGCCGGTGAGACGGGTGGCTTCATGGTTGATTGCCGACACCACCTTGGGTAACCTCACGACCCATTCAGTCGATCGTTTTCCCGGGGTTGCCATCTCCCTCGCATACTGATGCCCGAATAAGCGCTAAGCCAAAGTTCTATTAAATCTCTCAACTATGGCTTGGCTGCAATGGGCTCCAGCCGTGCCACGCCTGACCTTTGTATCGTGTTTGTCTAACAGGTGTGACACGACACCCATGAACTCCCGCCCGGGGTCAACTTGCAGCTCTGTTGGCCACGTCAGCGGACTGCGTTTGCATATGCGTTCGAATCCGCGGGCTACCTGGGCAGAATCTTTCGCGGTCAAGGGTTCGGCTTCCTTGTAACGACTGGCCACGTCCACTACAGTTAAGGCATACTTGTACCTCTTGTCGTGGGGTAGGAACAGTAGGTCTGCCTGGTGAACGCTATTAGGTATGTTAATACCAAACCTCCTTCTAGGCACGTAGCGTGGTGCCGGTAAATAGATCTGCCACAGGGCTTGTTTTTCAAGCCACGCTTTGGCTTCCTCCGGGGGTACTCGCGCCATTTTAGCCAGCTTATCTACAGCACTAGCTCCTTTCCAGTACCCACGTGGGCTATAGTAAATAGCCTCAAACTTTCTCTGGTTCCGTGACATGTCGCCTACATACACCTATGTTCTTGGTTCAATTTTCTCATGCCCGTACGCGTACGTGTTTATCCCATCAATAGCTATCCAGTGTTTAGTGTCCATAGGCGACAGGGACGTCTTGTTTATTGTCAGTCCGTATATCCTATGTCCATCACTTCTAAGTGTGTTCATTTTATGTCTAAAGGTACGGGTCTTGAACAGGGCTTCCTTGAATCTGGCGTGTTTGATGTGTTGTTTCACCACGTACTTCTTAACACCCTTCGCCTTCCGGATCTCACCATTGTCGGCCTTCAGTATGGAGTACATCTTGGGCCTCAAACCTATGTACTCGGCTATGGGCGTGCCAGCACACTCGTCCTTAATCTTACTTAGGACCTTTTTATTTACCGTGCTGTGTATGGCATGGGCCTTGGGGTAGTCGCTGGTGTCGTACAAATCGAGGTGTTTTTCATGTCCTCGTATCACGTCCTCGGTTCGAATCTCCATCAGCAGGGAATCCCGTATCAGTGTACAGCACTTCACACCTGTCGTCGTACTGTTTCTTAAGCTCGTTGTAGTAAAAGTCGTACATCAGGTGTTTGGATAAATCGAGGATGCTCATCCCCACGTAAACAGGCCGGTTGAATTTTTTTCTTCATGTGTAGGGCAACTAGGTCGTCGGTGAATATCTTGCTACGGTTGAATGCCGGACTGGCTATCAGTCTCCTGAGCTTGTCTTCCTCATTCGACCGAACCAGCTTCACGGTCACGCGTTTCCTAAGGTTCTCCATAGTCTTACCAAACACCGAGTTGTTCATGAGCTTGTAGAGATTTTTCTCAAAGTCACTGGTGGCAAGCTTTCGGAGGTCTGTGTTCATTCTGATGTAAGGCTCCATCCATGGGCTCTGGTTGAACACGAGCACCCTGTGTATTTTGGTCAGTTAGGAACGAGTTTTTCAACGTCTGCCACCCGCCCACCTAACAAGTTATGTTGGTACTCAGACATCCAGTCTGGGTTAACCCTCATACGTTCGGGGGCTAGGGGGTAGCTGTTGTGTGATGTGTGTAATGCCTTGGGGTATTCCAAGTCAACCTCGAGTATATAACCTTTGTTCGAATCTGGTGCGATGCTCATAACATCGACCTCATGTGACGCCCATTCGAATCCCCCCTGTGGGTAGATACTGGCTCATAGCCCAGCCGTACAGGTTGTTGGCATCGAGGTAGAGAATGTGATTGGTTGGCTTGCTCAGGTCGTAGCCTTTCACGTATTGATTATTTGCTTTCGCGTATCGCTTGGTTGCCATGGAGATCCCGCCTCGCAAGCCTTTCTCAATGAATAGGTGCATGTCATAATCTGTAAGCATCTGTTCACCAACAGTAGTCATAGTTGCGTACTCACCTAAGAAGATCAATCTCTAATTGGACCGCCGTAAAGGTAAAAAAATCTAGATACACCTTATCGATTATTCCCTCGACCCACCCGGAACATGCGCAGCATAGCAGGGTGTTTTGTATTACTTGCAACGAGTCGTCAACAAGTATATCTATCTCCCCATGCACATCTACTCGCCCCCCATCAAAGTAATTCCAATTGTGCCCAGCCCATGGCACATCAAACCCTACTTTTACCATGATTGTAAACGAGCACCCCTTATATAGTTCACTAACAATCATGGGTTTGAGGACACTGATATCTATACTTTTCCCCACATCCATCTGCCAGCTTCTCAGGCAACCTTCCCTGGGCTCAATTTCCACAAACATAGCTATACGTAGGTGTGTATAATCTCTAATTGGGACACTACACTGCTATCTTGAGAAGTCGCCTACGTTCTTTTATGTAGGCCTTTTTTATTCTCGTAGATGAGATGATGTCTGACTACGTTCGCCCCGTGAGCTTTACATAGGCAGTAGTGCCCTTTAACCCCTATACCACACACAGAACACGTGTAGTTAGGACTTCCCATGTGGAAACAACAGTACCCCTGAGTCCTGCATCTCCTATCACAGGCTTCTTTCTTCCCCATAAGTATGTATTCGCATCGGTATGGAGCAGGTCTCATGTTTAGCATACTTATATGAGTATTTAGTCTAATTGTTTCGCAACCAACGCAGTCGCTGCAATACCCAGCGCTATGAATACCAGTTCACGGTCCATTTGCCCCTTGGATGGTGTGTAGTACTGAGCGAGTGTGGGTTTATTGAGCGGTTGCAGCCGTTTACCTGTTAATAAGAAGTATTATCTCGCTGCGTCGTCGACATCGTGGAATGTTTGAACGGCATGGTTTTCACGCCTGAGTTGTTTGTTAATGTAATCGATCCTCTTGAGGCGTTTTTTAGCGTACTCGGATTGGGCGGTCTGTAATTTCTCAATAGCGAGGTCGTGTCTTTTACGCTCTTCCTGTATTTCAGCCGCGAGTGACTCTCGTAGTTTCGAGAAGAGGAAATTACTCCCGGAAAATGGTAGAGCATTTACTAACGCCCCCACCAACCATCATGGCGATCGTAGCCATCCTATATTTACTTCATAATATTTTCAGGTAGTATCCCTTGTTTTACTAGGATGTCTTTTGTAGCCATCGCCATACCAAGGTTCATTATGAGCATACCCATATCCTGCAGGTTGAAATCTAGCTTGATGGTCGGTTGTTTAAGCACCATTTTAGTCAACCGAGCGTATCCTACGGCTAGACTGGCGACCACTGTGGCGTGGTATGCGACGTTGACGAACGTTTTCCCCTCAGACATTATGTATATGATATAAAAATATTAAATTATAACATGATATGTGGGTTGACCTCTAATTGTGGGTGAGGGTTTCCCTCACTGTGTGGGTCTCCCTCACTGTGTCTTGTATATAACCACGAGATAACCACGGCAGCAGTTACGCCTACAGCCAACAAGAGTCGGGTCGGGTGAGTCACCGTGATAATTTTATGTTGGTTACACCACCGTTTTTTACCGGCAGCTACTCTCTTAGGATTCTTCTGCCTGGTGACTGTGGGTGGGTTCACCTCGGGAGGGTTCACCTCTGAAGGTGGGGTCTCCCCCCTGGAGGTTTCCTCCAGTTGGGGTTCCCCCCTGGGGGTTTCCCCCAGGTGTGGTGTCTCCTCCTGTGCAGCATCCATCTATACTATTATTATTATTTTTCCTCTCAAATTGACAATGCTTTGCCGTAATAATCGCCGCCGTAACCGGGGCTAACAACATACCATATTTGTGGTACAGCTCGCAGCTAATAGAGCTCAAGGCGTGTTCGATAAAAGGGTCTTTCTCGAGGTCTTCCCACAGGTAAAGTCGGCGTTCCTGGGGAATGGGAAGGAAGTATGACGCAATACCAGTGTATATCTGGGTCATAGCCGATCCTATTGTCTTTGTCATCTCTGCTCCGAGACGGGTCTCGTATCTAGCGTACAGTTTATCGATTTCTTCAGCTGACATTTTGTGAATTTTATCGGGAGTGTAGTCTCCAAAGTAATGTTTGGCTTTGCCACCAACAGCCAACGCCACCAGTTTCTCTCGCTTGTCATCACTCACCTGTGGTGAGTGTACTGGCACCAACAGTTGCTCTAGCAATTCCTCACACTCCATCTTATAATGTGATAAGTAAGTTTTAGTTTTAACTATATAATATACGATATAGGCGAAACACAGAGAAATGAAGGTTAAGTTGCACACGACAAACACTTCAAATACCATAGCTATAACTAAATGCTAAGTATTTATACTAAGCATTGCTAAGCTTTACTTAGCTTTGCTAAGCATTTACTAAGCTTTGCTAAGCATTTACTAAGCATTGCTAAGCATTGCTAAGCATTGCTAAGCTAAAACACCCTATAGGCTACGGGTTGGTCGGTCTTGAGCACGAGCTTAGCGTGTTTAGTTTCAGCAAGCTGTTTCTTCACCCATTCCCGTTCTAATTTACTCATCACATCGTTCTCTCTCAAACACTCCTCGAACGAATCCCTGTCCTTGCAGTGAAATAAGGCCACCCATCGCGTCTGCTCCCTGAGGTCTTTCAACACCTGAGTTGAACTTCTGCGTTAGTACCCAGACGCTGTGATTTGCATGCCGGCTGGAGAAGGCCAGGTACGATAGCATATCTCTCTTTTTGTTATCTCGCGATTAAGCGCCGCCAGTCATCCAGTATGAACAGTGTCGACTCCCCTTTAAATTTCCCGTGAAGAGCTTTCAACCAGTCCTGCAGGCGTGTTCCCGGGTCGACTTTGTGTACGTCCGGGTCCGTCATCACCCAAGGTCTTTCCGTGTACGTTTTATTCATGCTCAGAGTAGGGCACATGATAACGATGTTGTCGAACACATCCTTGTAGTAACCCTCCAACATATCCAGCACGAAAACGGTCTTCCCACAGCCAGTCTGCCCGCACACTATGGCGCAGTGTGGGTCGCGGGGTAAATCAGTAGGCAGTTGCCTACTAGATGATGGCTTACCGCCATCAATAGATGGCCTGCACGAATCTCCCATTGTCTATATTAAGTTGCGCGTCCATAATCACGTACAGATATAATTTCAACTTGCCCGCGGGTTGAGCCTTCTTGGTAATCTGGATTGTTATCCCCTCGCTGCCGTTGTCTATGCGGCGACCGCTACCGTGCAGTTTATCGTCATCCGTGGATCGCATGTCCAACCACAGCGCGTACTTCGTGGTCAGGTATTCACCGATCTGCACGGAGGATAGGTCCAGGTCCTTGGTTATGTATGGGTGTTGTTTGATGGCCGGTAGCTTTTTTATCTCATCCCACTGCTGGTATGCCCTCATACCATGACTGAACAGCTGGTTGGGCACGCCCTCTATGGTCACTTCCACCTTTTCAATCTCGGGGTTGAAAAACTTCTCGCTGTCCCTCCGGAACGGCTCGTAATCCTCCACTGGGACGACCAGGATACCTTTCATCGATCGCGCCGGCACGTTCAGGTTGATATTCCACACAGTGTCGCTCTTATCTCGCACGACTGATCTATGCCTCAGTATGCGATCGTACAGGATGGCCATCTTCCCAGAGTACTGGCTTCGAACCTGCCTGGCCAGCTCTGGGCTAGTGACCATGTCGAACTCCAGAGAGATGTTGTCTATGGCGTAACTGGCCTCATCACCGTTCGGCGTACGCACTACTTTGCTGTAGTCGTTAAATGTTAGCTCGAATTCAAGCCTATCACCCAGCGCGGCCTGGTAAAACGGCGCGTGCCCCGTGAGCAACTCGAAGTCGAGCGGCACGCAGAACCGGTTCCCGTACGCTTGAGCGATGGCCTTTTCACCGTCCGATAGCTTGTCTAGCTGGTCTTGAGTGAAGCTATACCCAATGCACAACCGGGTCGATTTGCTGATACCCTGGTACACGTCATTGACACGTTCTCCCTCGCTTTTCCAGAGATCCCCGTAGCAGTGAAACACGTCGCTGTTGTCGATGCTCAGCACCTCGTTACCGCTGATCTTGATGGTGGTTTTCTTGATGATGGCTCGACCTACGTTCCGCACTAGCTCGCGTTTGTCGTTGGTGGAGGTCAACGTGAGGTTGAACGCCAGTCGAACCGTGCCTGGTACAATGAGGTCATTCTCGCCAAGGTTTGGAAATCTAACCAGCAGCGTTTGGTTCTTGTCTATCTTGCTGGGATTGTTGGTGATGGTCACCGACTGGCGCACGGCTCTGACGCCTAGAGGCTCTCTTGATCTTCGGAAGGGATCTAGTTTTCTACCATACATTGTTATATAAATGAAATATATAAGTTTTAATACTAAATAATGGCTGAATACATACCTATGGATGATATGTGGGATGATAGTGCCCAGGCATTCGAGGATGACACCACATTCACTACCCCCTTAAGTACTGAACTTGTACAGCCTGCTGTCGACGATTATTACGACGCAGTTGAAAATAGAGACAACATCAAGCCGTTGGGAAGGGACTATGCCAAGTTTACCGTCGATAAGAAGGGCACGCTGCGATTGAAGGCTCACCCGGGGGTCGATATCATAAAAAAAGACGGGAAGCCGTATGCTTTGTCAACACTCACCAGTCGCCCTGGTGGGGGTCAGCTGATCCGTGATGAACTAGGCTTCATAGATTATGGCGGCGCGGCCAAAGCTTCCCCCGAAGGTCGTCCAAGATCTGCAAGCAGCCAGACCCAAAGGCGATGAAGGTGATATACTCCAACGTGCTAAAGAAACGTCGGACAGTATCGAGAAAATATTGACCACATACCATGACAAACCCTTGCCGGGTCTCGAATTTCCCCTGAGGGAACTGCGAGGCCTAGACGAAGACTTGAAACATGTACGCGGAGAACTCGTGAACAACATGGGGAATATGAAATCGATGAGCACATCGCTCGCGAGAAAATAAAACTCACCGAAGCCGATTGTGATATGAAACGTCGTATCGAGGAGAGAATAAAAAACTTGGAAGACGAGAGACGGACTCGGTTGGAATCCGCTTCCTCTAACCGGGAAGCCCTCCGATCACAGATCAGTAGAGTACGGGAAACCATCGATCGAGTCCTAAATGAGGACACCACGCTAGCTAACAGGATTCGGATCCTCTTCCGAGAGCAAGGCATCACCATCGCCAGCATTCTGACTGCATTGGGCTTCATCATATCAACCCTGGTCGTGTCATTAACGCCTGCCGGCGGCGGGGGTACCCCCATGCCTGCTGGTAAACCAAGTGGTGGGGGCTTCAAAGCCTGGATAAAAAAACTCGGGGAGGCCCTGGCTAAACTGGCTGGTAAGGCCGCCGGCATCCTGGGTAGCATCGTCTCGTGGCTGCTGGGCGCTCTGGCTAAAACTGCCACGTGGCTCAGTCAAAACCTATGGGCAGCCATTGTCGCCATGGTGGGTTTGGTGTACGTAGCGGCTAAGAAATTTTTAACCAAATAAGTCCCAAAGCTACCCCACCAACCACCAGGGCTGTTTTACGGTCGATGTGCTGCTGTGTGTGTGACCCCACAGGGGGTGACCCCACAGGGGCTGTTGGTTGAACCCTAGGCTCCGGGGGTGGGGTGACTATACCCATTTCGCCGGTCGTGGGTGGTGGGACGTGGGGGATGTTAACATTGGGGTTGACGCCCAACTTTTGGTCCGCCGTGGCTATAACTATTTTGTTGTTGTAGCCCACCACTTTTTTTACTCTCAGTTGCATATCGCTCAGAGCCATGTACAGCCCCACGTCGAAGACGTAGTCGACTTTCGACCTGGCGTATTCCAACACGTCTTGGTAGCGTTTGATGGCACTCGGGAGATCAACTGGAGAATTGATAGCATCCTCAACGTTAACAACGAACTGTTTCTGAGCGTCGTAAGCAGTCCCCTTGCCGAGGATGTTGGAACGCGTTTGCGTCTGCGCACCCAACAGCGCCCACACGTACGTTCGAATCAAGTCGTTTAACCTGATTACCCCGGCACGAGTGAATCCTTTCGACGTGTCCAGCATGAACTTTTTCCAGTCATCCGCTGCCCCCTGCTCGAACCTCCAGACTCGGTAATCCTTACTGTTGTCGAAAGCCATGTAACGGTCATCCCACTCGTTCGTTGTGAGGTGATGATACGACTTGTATCCCCATTCTTTCAACTTCTCGCTGGCATCCACGAGGTGCATGTTGTGAACGATGGGGATACCCAACCCGTGGTTCGGTCCCGGCAAACGCCAATCCGTCTTCGTGTTTAGTTCGAATTCGTTGCAAATACGTTCGTAGGCCCGCCTATCGTACTTGTTGTTTACTGCGTTCCATGCGTTGTCCTGTGGGACCGGAGCGCTGATTTCTTTAAGGATACGCCTGACCTGGTAGTACACGTGGAACGTGAACACAGACTGACTCAGCGGTCCACGCCGAGTGTCGGTTAATGTCACACCACACCCCGTTGTAGCGCACCACACGGCGAAGTTGAGTTGATTCTGCCAGAACTGCATCGGGTTGTTGAACCAAGCATGAACTACCTTAGCGTTAGTCACGAAAATTTATACAGGCTGAACACATCTAAAAGCTGGGCGTTGAAATACATCCCATCAGCGACCGCGATCTTCATGGGCGAGAAATCTACGTCCAGTTTAGGGTAAAACACTCCAGGGTAATACATTTTAAAACTATTATATAATGAGCATATATACTCTAACATGTACATAACACTTCCAGGAATAACGAGCGGCGAGGCTGTTCAGCTGACGCACGCGATCGATAACACGTCAGGTCAACTCGAAGTCGCACTCTGCGATATCACCTACCTACCGCAATGGACTAACATCAACGCCAGCAACAATAAGCTGTGGAGCTCGCAGCCAGATAACTGACGGCTACTACAGCGTGTGCTCGCTAAGCGACGAGGTCTTCAAACCCCTGGGAGCCGAACTCAAGATGAACGACTCAAACGGCACAGTGGTGTTAATCAACAACAGAAGAAACTCCTTGAGGCTCGGCCGGCCATTGGCGAGGACACTCGGTATACCGCCTGACGAGATAAAACCAACAACAACCGTCACAGGTACGAAGTTACCCGACCTAGTACCGTACCGAGAGCTGTACATTCATCTCGGTCAGGTGAGCACAACGTACAACATTCAAGGGGGTCACCCTTCCACTATACTGAGAGCCGTACCGGTGAAAACGGAGAAATACAACGACGGTAGAACTGAGTCGTTTTCACTGCGGCAGTATAAGAGGTTGACTCAGGGCAACATACCTGAGCTGATAATATCGGTGTTAGATATAAATCATAATCCCGTCAATATAGGATACCTCAGCAACGCTTCACATAAAATGACCAGCGCACAAGGGCCGGGGTGAAAAATGCGTCAATGTGGGGATCTCCGACCTCGGGGACACACGCGGATTCGACGCTCCCGGAGTAGATGGTAAATTGTACGCCTTGCAACTGAAAAACAACATTTACAAACGCGTTGAAGTCCCCTCCGGTGGAGCCCTAGGTGATATAGTAGATACCACAAGAGCGACAGTCAACACTCGGTACACCCTAGTCACCACCGGGGATGATAAATGGATAATATACCCATCGTTCGGGGGCAAACTGTTCGACTTAGACGATGTTGAGAGCACTACCGTCGCCCGAAACAAGCCATATACGCTCGTCTTCACTGAAGATGACAAGTGGGTGTTGTTACCAGATAAAGACGACTGGTTTCTCAATATGAGGCTCGGCTCCCCCTACGTGTTCACGGATAACAAAGACAACCACCTAAACAAAGTCGTTAACAACGGAACCCTGCTCGTGGCTTACGTCCCGACTCAGAGACGTAGCGTAGCCATCAGCCCAGTCGCCAGTATGGCAGCCCATATGCTATCGGGTAAACCGGGCATGCAAAACGTGGTATTGCAGTTGGTGTCTGAATTTGAAGGCGTGGTCAGGATACTGGAGAGTCTACCGGCGAACTCAACACTGATCATCAAAGTCTACCTAGGGGAACCATCGGGGAATGAGGTCGAGATCGTTAAGGGGGTCAAACTCGGGTGGGTGAAACGACACCAGTATCACGTTTGCACAGTTTACGTGCGGGTGGGTGTCGGCTCCAACACCAGTCTGCAGGGTGTCACCGTGATCGTGGAAAACACGATATCACTAACCAAGATCTTCCTACCCGACAACATACACTTCATGGGGGTGAAGTTCACCCCTGAACTATTATCAGAAAACCAGTTGGAAATTACCTCGTAATAGTATTATAGCAATGACCAGTCATCGTCCCAACACTACACTTAACGATCTAGGGGACACGGAGGGATTCGATCAGCCTGGTGAGGAAGGTGGCTCATACGTCCTACACTTGAAAGACAACGTGTATAGGCGGGCAGCAATAGCCGATCATCTACCCAAACTCACACTCAGGGACCTAGAGGGATTCGATCAGCCTGGTGAGGAAGACACCTTGTACGTCCTACAATTAATAGGTGGTGTGTACGTGCTGAGGCGCCTGCCAGACGACTTTATGAGAAGTCTGCACAATCACTTTATGGAGTCCAAATGGTTGCTCAACATAACCCTCACCACACCTTACGTCTCTTTTCATAATGGTAGGCATATCGCTGAAATTAAGAACAGCGGTATCTTGCTCGGGGGGTTTCAATCCAACGGCCCTAAAAAAATTAGAATTTCCCAAATCCCAAATCACCCTGGTTACATGTTAGATGCACCCGGGAATGCACAGTTATCATTTAAGATATACTCTGACCTACCATTTCCTAGGTTTATGCCTCCAGGCTCCACATTAATCATAATACTCTTTTTTAAAACGTCCATGGGTTCTCATGGGACCTTTTATCTGGGGTGCGAATAGACCATTCTTTTATTGGCTTTGAAGACCGCCATTGTAGTATCGTTATACGACGGGACTCGGGGCCGGGTGAGGGGTTGCTGCCCCTTAATAAGCTCCAGTATATTTAGGGTAAATTCCCAAAAATTACCTATTGACCTTTCCTCTATTCACCTACCGAGAACGTAGGCCTTATAAACTTCAAGTAAGTTGATCGGCTATTAACTGATACCCAATTAAAAAATATTTTATCAGATATATTATAGGCACACAGAATGGGTCTATACCCAGTCGTAGAGGAAGTAGCGAAGACCCTGGAAACCGTAGACAGGTTCCGTTTGAGACAGTTATGTGATGTAAAACGCCAACTAGAACAAGACCGCGACACGCGTAAAGCACTATGTAAGAAGTACCATAGAGCTTTCAATATCGTGGACGGGGCTGATACTGCCCTTATGACAACCAGCATGGGGCTAGGAGCGACAGCTGTTGGGTTGTTAGCTACCATCGTGGCTACCCCCGTAGTGCTAGGCATTGAAATAACAGCTGGGGTGGCAGGGGTGTTAGGGTTGGCGCTTAAGTTTGCATCACGCAGACTGCATCGTAAGGCATTGAAACACGACGAGATCAGGGTTCTGGCCGAAGCAAAGCTGAACACGGTAAGTGAGCGTATATCCACGGCACTCACTGACAGTAAGATCTCCGAGGAGGAGTTTCGTTCAATCCTCTCTGAACTCACAAAATATAACAAAATGAAACAAGAGATTCGTTCAAAGTCTCGTAAGTCTGCTATCAGCGAGGATGAGAAAAAAAAAGTACATAGAACAAGGGGTGAAAAAAGCCCAGCAAGCCTTTATTACAAACACCAAAGAGATCATAGGCGATTCACATTAAACTGTTTCATCGAGGTCAACGTGACATAGTGCCCCAGGATAGACCCGTTAAACCAACATACTTCAGCCAAGTCCCCGGTAGCTCAGTTGGTTAAGCGGTGCGGTTGTGGGGTATACATGTGGAGTTCGTATCCTGCTGGCGTCTCAAACTTTTTTATAGTAGGGGTAATGGTAGCAAGAGCTAAGGGTCCGACCAAAGCCTTATTTGGGAAATAAGGCTTTGCAGAGGATTTTGTTGGACTTGGTCCAAAACCCCCATTGTATATACTACTAAGTAACCATCCCGATTTGGAATATGACTGTAGTATTCTTAATAAAGACATGAGCATTGAAGAAATTATGTCTACCGCCAAAACATTCAAACGAAATAAAGCAGCGGGCTTTGACAATATTGAAAATGATTACATAATCGATACTATTGACATCTTTGCCCCCTTCTATGTTCAATTTTTCAACCTCGTTTTTACAACAGGTAAAATTCCCGATTCTTGGCTGATTGGAGTTATAAAACCGAGATACAAAAACAAGGGTGACCAACTTGACCCAAGTTCATACAGACCTATAACTGTTTTAAGCTGTGTTGGAAACTTGTTTACCTCTATACTAAACTCGCGTTTAACATCTTTCCTTGAACAAAACAATATCATTACTCCCGCTCAAGCAGGTTTTAGAAAACATTTTACAACATCCGATAACATATTTATTTTTCGGACAATTAATAGCATACTGACATCACAAAGGCAAAAGCTCTACTGTGCCTTCATCGACTTCACAAAAGCATTTGATACTGTCTGGCGAATCGGTCTATGGACGAAGATGCAAAAGTCCGGTATACATGGAAGATTTCTTGAGCTCGTAAAAAGTATGTATCGTAACATTAAGTCAACAGTAAGTACACAAAACAGTACATCCGAGTATTTCCCATGTCAAAAAGGGGTACGGCAAGGAGAGAACTTATCGCCACTTTTATTTTCAATTTTTCTTAATGATCTAGAGAATAATCTGTATGAAAATGGTTGCGAAGGAGTTAACTTGGAATTATCTCACGAAAATGAAATACAAATCTGGCTGCAAATTTTATTGTTACTTTACGCTGATGACACTGTTTTATTTGCCCTTACTCCTAAAGCCCTACAAAAGTCTCTTGATTCCTTCTATGAATATTGCACAAATTGGCAACAAAGAATTTAGTATTCGGTTCAGGCCCAGCAGCTATATCAAAAATGATATTTAAATTTGGGGAGAAAAATCTTAGTTTAGTGGACAGTTATGTATATCTTGGTATAAAACTACACAGAAACAAAAGAATGGTAACTAGCATAAAAACTATAACCGAAAACGCTACAAAGGCTATGTATAGCCTGCTGAAAAAAGCAAGAAATTTGAATTTACCCTTAGATTGTTTATTATCGGCATTTGATGTGATGATAACACCTATTTTAACCTATGGATCAGAATTGTGGGGATTTGAAAGACTTGACCTAATAGAGAATATACATCTAAAATTTCTGAAACTTGCATCTGGACTAAGGAAATCTACGCCGAATTTTATGGTTTATGGCGAACTTGGCAGAACTCCAATATCTATAAAAATATACCAACGTATGTTATCCTTTTGGCACAAACTAACATATACTGATACACTTAAACTATCCCATGTGTTATATAATTACAGTTTAAATAAATACAATAAAAATTTTAAGTCGGATCCTTGGATTCACTTTATCAAGGGTTTACTAGATAGAATTGGATTATCATATGTATTTGTAAATCCCTCGGTATATACTACGTCTTCTCTAGTTTTGAAAGCTGGACAGGTTTTAACAGACCAGTTTATTCAACAATGGAGGGAAAGTATCAAATCTAGCCCGAAAGGAATGTATTATCAACATTATAAACAATTACTTGCTTTTGAAAAATACCTACTTTTACCGAAATATGTTTCTGTGCCGATTTTAAAATTTAGAACTTTAAATGTAAACCTGCCAATTGAGACTGGAAGATGGCAAAGTATACCGAGGGATGAAAGATATTGTACACTTTGTAATTTAAGTGTAATCGGTGATGAATTACACTATATTCTTAAATGTCCAGCACTTAATTCATATCGTGAACAATATATACCCACCACAAAATATCTTAACAATACATCTAAATAAGTCTTTGTTCTTTCGCCGACTACTACTAGATATAAGAAATGTTTGTCAAATTTTATCATACAGTTGCAAAAAATGCTAACCAATCTTTAATAAGCGTTTGTGTTTATCAACCTATTAATATATGCACTTATTTATATATAGGGAACTGTACATATGTATAAGGAATTATTTATTGTATTCAGTTGTCTATCTAAGACGCATGCCTATGAATTGTACATAAATTGTTGTTAAAATATGTTCTTGTACCACCGAAGGTGGTTTTTTGAGTAATAAAATTGTCGAATTGTTGACAGCCTCGTGTGACGAGGGGGTGTCTTGTAGCGTTGCTACCTGCTGTGCGTGGTTAGGCGACGTTCCTTTGTATCAGGCTTGGACATCTGAGGATGCAGGCCTCAGATGAATGGATGTTATCTTGAATTGTCTCACAGCAAGACAAAGAAATTAAATAGATCGTGACATTGTACGTATGATTGTTTGTTTTATATCAATGAAAGATCATCCAGAGATTCCCACAAACAAGAGTGGCATTTGCGTCCCTTAAAAATACCATTATGCTTGGCTCAAAACATGTGGCAAAGATACTCGTGCAGCATAAGGATTTGAGTGTGACTCTTTTAGGGAGTGTGAAAAAAAATTCCGTGCATGGAAACTCGCAAAAGTAGGGTGTGTCAAAATTAACAAATAATTGTACTTTTGTTTTAGTTATTATTATTTCAGTCTGATCATGTTGATTAAACAAACTGGTGATTAACATCATGAACTTCGAACAGCAAAACGTGGATGCAAAGGCATCCATTCCAGCGAGTCACCGAATATGATACGGTCGCCTCCAACGTCATGCTTAAACTTTTGTCGGAAACAATCACGTGCCCAATCCTTTAATTACGTCACGATTATATATTTTGGTTTGTTACTGACATACACAGAGACTCCTAGAACCGCCCTCGGACACTATACTTACCTACAATTATCTTCTTGTCGCCGCTGCAGCTAAGTTCACGTTGTGTGCCGTCACATTTGAAGTTGATTTTAATGTCTCCGTCATGCGCAGAGGTGACTTCAAAGGTCTTGCTGACGACGGTGCTGTTAATGTCGACAACGTGGTGTCTTGGTACCAGCTCCTGCTGGACACTTCCGGTGATGAGGTCGAACGCAGCCTCCTCGGTACAGTAGTAGTTGGTGATGTTGACAGTGAGAGTCAGGCTTGTACCAGGAATCAGGGATCCATTCCTGGAGCTGCTAATGTCACACTCCGGAGGACCTGTGTATAAATAATACCGACCGAATATGGATGCAAGACGTTGTTTTTAAGTGGGTTTTTATGAAAAAGTTTTCTCACAAAATCATGATGGACCAATGTATGATTTGTTTTAATATATATTTATAATGTATAATGGGTTCTTTGAACCAAAGGGTTACTGTATATTGTGTAAATATATGAACGTATACATGTATGCGCTTTACCTAGGGACTGTATTTGTGTAAATATATGAACGTACATGTATGCGCTTTTATGAATGACTTTTTCGCTTTTCGTTGACTTGTGTCAAAACACATTCATGATCTAAGTTATTGTGGTGTAAACTAGAACACACACTAAAAGACTTCGACATCAATAATGGCTTTTCGACAGATTTTAAAAGAATATCCATACGTGCGTGCATGTTTGCATTGTTCACGTATGTCTCAGAATATACTTAAACAATTTACAAATTTTATATGTCTATTTACTTTTGAGAAGTTTCGTCACTCCACGACAGGAAAGATAGCGTATGAACGAACGAGAAAGCATGAATGTACAATAACTTTAAAAAGTAAGAGGGTAAGCTAAGTATTATTATTGACAAAAATATTATCTTATAATAATCATCACATTTATTGACGTGAATATTTCTTACACTCGAAAAAGCACCTGTAAAACTGAGTTCAAGGGAACGTAGGAAAGAATCACAAAAAGATTATATTTGCTGTAAACTCTTTAAGGCATGGCAAGTGTGTCTCTTGTCATCCTGATTCTTCTGACAATTTGAGTTGCATAGATAAGGTGTGTGTGTGTGTTCTTTGATTGTCGAGTTTTAAGGACTTCCATTTATAACTGAAGACTATTCATGCTTTTATTTTACAGAGATGTGAAAAGTGCACCGAAATCGAACTGAGACAGGAACATTTGTACATCAATAAGAACACATATGATTTACTTACACAATTTTTCGAATGTTCACACAATACATTTTAAAAACATCATGTAATCTGTTTTTGATCTGATAATTTCTACTTACTCTTGAGAAGTTTCACAGCTCCATGACAAACGAGATTATACGTTGAGTTGTCACACGTATAGTCCAGTTGAACATTTCCAAGTCCTCTTAGGGTTACGTTGAAGGTGGTGTTGAGGACGATGTCAGTGACATCAGTAACTGTGTTGTTCTTCAGCAACACCTCGGGTACGTCACGGCCAGTAGTTAGTTTAAACCCTGCCTTTTTTTGAGCAGTAGTAACCCCGTATGCCTGCGACCAGTGTCAGCTCTGAATTGGGTTCAAGGGAATCGTATGACAGAGAGCTGGTGATGGTGCAGTTTGGCAGACCTGTTGACAGAGGAAATAAATTTGACAGTTATGTCAACAAAATTAGTTCTCTTTTAGCTTCCGAAAATTATTAGTCATTATTCTTCTGTAATCAACATGAAGTTAAGACAAGAGAAAAACATTAGGTAGGTAATGGTAAGACGTCAAACAGGTATATGTTATGTGTCAATTATGTTACAGTCACGACATTCACGAGAGGTTCATTTGTTTTGAAAGATATAGGAGAGTGCTCGGTTTTAATCAGAATACTCCGTTTTCAACAGTGACGCGAAAGAAAATGCAACCTGTTAGCACAACATCGTCTGTATTATTGATATGAGCGACGGTTCGGTGTAGTTACATACACCCTCATCAAGCAAGTAGCGTCTAGCTATAGAACGCTCCTCACTAGCTACACCGAAACGCTCATGTTAATTATAAAGAAGCTGTATATCCATAGAACTCATCACACCAACTTATAAATGCCACTCAAAGAAGTTAACAGTTCTACATAATAATTCGTCTGATATTTAATAATATCAGAAAGTTTAAAAGGAAATTTTAGAAAAAACTGACGCTAAACATATTCAACACAAAACTGAAAATTTCAACTGCCTATTTCACTTTCTCATGTTAAGCATTCGTGTTCAGTAAGAATTGTTTTGGGTTTGTGGAAGTCGCCTCAGAGACTGACAGTGACGGTTCGACTCTCGGACTTGACTTAACCCGAGCCAAGTGTTATCCCAAATATAACCAGTAACATCTAGTCACTTTTTAAAGGCATGTGTATTCATTATGTCAGTAACTGCCTAAGCCAGCGTCCTTTCTGTGATCCTATTTATGTGAAGGTAAGAGAACATACGTCAGTTTTGTAACGGTATTCCAATGTGCCAACAGGACAAAGTGGTATATTTTTAAAACACATTTGCATGTAAGAAAGACTGTTATATTTGAACATGACGCAGGACGCCAAAACAAAACATCAACAAAGGATAGAAAGATAGTTGAACTGTTTTGAAAGAATCAAGATCAACTTGATACATAACGCCATGAAAACAACACAAAATAAAATACTAAGTCATATTATATTGAGATATCGTTTCTCGTGATATTGTCGATTTCACCCATTGTAAATGCAGTATGTATTCATGCATACAAACCTGCGACCGTTAAATGGCATGCGGGCACTGTGGCAGAACTTGTGTTGGATATGACCCATGTTCCAGCATCTCTGATCTGAACCCTCCCTATCGTAAGGGTGGTTATATTTTCGGCATTCTTCTGGGTTGCAGAGTACGTAGTCGTGCCGCTGCATTGTGGACTACAAGTGACGACGTACTGGCTGTCGCTGGGGCGTACCCAAACGAAACGATCGTATACAATCTTTGCAGAGATGTCGTAGGATCCCGAAAGACGAGCTATTGCCGGGCATGGAGATTCTGTCGATACTGCAACAGAGGTCACCAAGTATCAGTAATCAGTATCATTCTTCTGATTTAATAGACATTCGTACGAGTGATTGAGTTTAATTTTAAAGCAATGCATATACCAGTTTTTTAATGTTGACGAGCAGCTGTAAATATATAATCAGTGAAACATGCGATTCTTGTAAAGCGTAAAGCCATACTCACTAACTCATCACTAAGATACCATGGACTGTGCTTCTCACACTCGTGAAACGTATATTTGTTTAACGTTTAGACTAGAGGAGCAAGTGTATACAAGGCGCAAGTAGCCATTTTGATGCTGCTGTTACCGTGTCTACTATTGCTGTAGACGATGCATCGAACTATCGATAGATTACAATTGTTGGAGCAATTAATCGATGGCAGAAACGAAAATCTATCGATGCATCGATAGTATGTGTGACTATCGATAGTTTAGTAATTGACTTCCGCTGATAGATGCGCAGCGCAACATACAGGAAGTACCAGATTCGTTCACTTTGATTAGATCTTATCCACCCCTGTTACCTCTTAAACAAACATATTGTCAATAACACAAGTTTAAATTTATGTTAAAACTGTTTACTTTATCTGGGTTTAAAGTTTCTTGTCGGTTATTAAAAGAGACTGAAACTACTTCAACTTTTTTCTGTTTCATATACACTATGACTTCAAACTTCAAGTAGAAAAGAACTAATGCAATAGTATTGCAATAGTATGTTGCAATAGACCATTGCAATCGCAGTAGTATGTTACGATAGACCATCGCTATCGCAGTAGTTGTTTCCCCCTCAAGAGTCCCCCCTAGTGTCTACTACTGTTGCTACTACAACTACTGGTGATCGAGTTGTCAAACCTTACCCGTCACAAATTGTGCTGACCACAGCATAATGCTGTAAATCAATACCATCGACAAAGACGCCATTTTCAAGATGATCTGGAACAAAATACAGGCATTGGTAGAAAGCGAGGGAGTGACATGGAATATACGGGAACACTGCCTGTGTTGTATGTACATAGAGACTAAAGGCAACGGTACTTCAGCCATGTAGCGACACTGTTTCAGCCATATAGCGACACTGTTTGAACCATGTAGCAACACTGTTTCAGCCATATAGCGACACTGTTTGAACAATGTAGCAACACTGTTTCAGCCATATAGCGATACTGTTTGAACCATGTAGCAACACTGTTTCAGCCATATAGCGACACTGTTTCAGCCATACAGCAACAGTGTCTGAGCTATATAGCGACACCGTTTCAGTCATATAGCGACACCGTTTCAGCCATATAGCGATACTGTTTGAACCATGTAGCAACACTGTTTCAGCCATATAGCGACACTGTTTCAGCCATCAGTCATATAGCGACACCGTTTCAGTCATATAGCGACACCGTTTCAGCCATATAGCGATACTGTTTGAACCATGTAGCAACACTGTTTCAGCCATATAGCGACACCGTTTCAGTCATATAGTCACACTGTTTCAGCCATACATCGACACTGTTTCAGCTTTATAGCGACGCTGTTTCAGCATATAGCGACACTGTTTCAGCCCTATAGCAACACTGTTTCTGCCATATGGCGACAGTGTTTCAGCATATAGGGACACTATTTCAGCCATACAGCGACACTGTTTCAGCCATACAGCGACGCTGTTTCTGCCATATAGCGACACTGTTTCTGCCATAAAGCGACACTGTTTCAGCCATACAGCGAGTCTGTTCCAGCATATACCGACACTGTTTCAGTCATACAGCGACACTGTTTCAGCCTTATAGCGACGCTGTTTCTGCCATATAGCGACACTGTTTCTGCCATATAGCGACACTGTTTCTGCCATATACCGACACTGTTTCTGTCATATAGCGACACTGTTTCTGCCATATAGCGACACTGTTTCAGCCATACAGCAACACTGTTTCGAACAAAAGGTACCTGTGTTTCAGCCATACAGCGACACTGTTTCAGCCAAAATGTAATTGTGCTTCAGTCATACAGCGACAGAGTCTGAGCCATATACAGAAAGCAACCTTGCAACACTGTTTCAGCTATATTGCAATGATGTCACTGTCCGATAGAGACACTGTGACGTGTGTTTTTTTCTAATGAAATTGTCATGATATTTGTACTCGACAAATGTAATACTCTTCATTTGAAAGGTAATTAATGATGGATCAGTCAACACACGCACGCACGCACGCACGCACACACGCACACACACACACACACACATACATACATACATACATACATACATACATACATGCATACATACATGCATGCATGCATGCATGCATACATAGCCGTGAAGATCCGGGTTAGAATTGATCTTCAGTAACCCATGCTTGTCGTATATTGCGCGTTTGTCTGGTCCCTACTCGATTATTTACAGACCGCCGCCACATAGCTGGAATATCGCCGAGTGCGGCGTTAAACAACAAACCATCCCTGCGTGTGTATCATCAAATTATACACTGTAATTACAATGTCTAATGTTCCGTCTTTTTACATTCCTAATGCATGGGAAAGCGTGACTTGGCTATGGTACACAGCTAATGAGCAATAATGCGACACAGATATTTTAATTCTATCACACTTCCTAAGTAAGAAACTGTTACATTTCATTCTAGTTGTACTGCATTCTCTCCCACAAGGCTGCTGAGACAGGGGCTATATCTTTGAGATGTTGAAAAAGTGAAGCCGACATAAAATTTTTGTAGTCTTGCTCTGATAAAACGTCAGTTTCAGTCAGGTAGTGACACTGTCTCAGCCATCTAGCTACATTGTCTCAACCTAAAGGCGACCCGTGAAGATACGGGGTAGAATAGGTCTTCAGCAACCCATGTGCTTGCCATAAAAGGCGACTATGCTTGTCGTAAGAGGCGACTAACGGGATCGGGTGGTCAGTTTCGCTGACTTGGTTGACACATGTCATCGGTTCCCAATTGCGCAGATCGATGCTCATGCTGTTGATCGCTGGATTGTCTGGTCCAGACTCGATTATTTACAGACCGCCGCCATATTGCTGGGATATTGCTGAGTGCGGCGTAAAACTAAACTCACTCACTCACTCACAGAAGAGGAATATGTAGGAAACGATGACAACAATACCAGTTACCTCCCAATTTCAATAGAAATCGATGAAGCGTGAGCGAGTGTACAGTGGAGGGAGGTACTTGAATGTGCAGTGGACCGAAGAAGACTCCCTAAAGATGTGGTAACAAAGGGGACAAAGGAAGGTATTGAATTGAGCGGTGTGAATGGAGCGACGATGGTGTTCGTTGGGTTGGATAGGAAAAGTCCGCCTGCTTTAAGACTGTCGTCTGCTAGCGAACCACTTCCGGTTTACACGTCCGAGGAAGGTTGCTGAAACAGTCTCGTTGCGTCGTTGCGGTGTGTGTGTGTGTGTGTGTGTGTGTGTGTGTGTGTGTGTGTGTGTGTGTGTGTGTGTGTGTGTGTGTGTGTGTGTGTGTGTGTGTGTGTGTGTGTGTGTGTGTGTGTGTGTGTGTGTGTGTGTGTGTGTGTGTGTGTGTGTTAAATGTAATCGGTATATTTAATACATTTGAATGAAATTGCGGTCATGTAGGAATGTATGTGCGTGTAGATTTTATGCATATATCTGAACATGAATGTATGACACCTTTCAATAGATCCATTACGGTTCTAACCACAGCATGAAACATTACTATGAGTGTGGCTAGCAGTTCGTATTTATAAACACATCGTAAGTAACAGATTTCTGATGAATGAACTCGCCCGCACACATGTCTAGGGTCAACATAACTCTGGGTATTTTCAGACCATCCAACTGTAAACAGTTACACATTGATAACAGGAGGGTGTAGCGTTTGTGCGGAATGCACTCATCCTTGTAAAGGTAAATCCATGTAAAAATACGCGTTTAAACTCACAATTTAAATGATGGCTTTACTTTTTAGCTGTATTGCTATGGATGGGAGGTTCGTAGATCTGTGAAGTGTGTATCGATGCCTGTCTAGGGACTACACATATATTATCATCGAGGTATATAAGGATTATATTCTAAGTATGCAACAAAAAAAACAAGCAATTCCATTCATATCACTCGCTCACGCTTCATCGATTTCTATTGAAATTGGGAGGTAACTGGTATTGTTGTCATCGTTTCCTACATTATCCTCTACTACTCACTCAACCTAAAGGCGACTGTGTTTTAAAACATAGAGCAACAAGCCTCGCGACACTGTTTCACCATAACACGATCGTCGTTTAGTCAGATAGCGAACCTTTGTGATCGGCAAGGTGTAAATGGGCCCTGTTGCCAGAACACCTATTTCAATTTTAATTATCTATCTCTCTATCTACAGTGACTCGGCCAAACAGCAAGAGGCTTTCCATTAGTATAGCGACATTGTTACGGCCGTACAGAGACGGTGTTTCACCTATACATGTACTCTGTTTCACCTATATATAGACACTGTTTCACCTGTACAAAGACACTGTTTCACCTATACAAAGACACTGTTTCACCTATACATAGACACTGTTTCACCTATACATAGACACTGTTTCACCTATACATAGACAATGTTTCACCTATACGTAGACTCTGTTTCACCTATACATAGACACTGTTTCACCTATACATAGACACTGTTTCACCTATACAAAGACACTGTTTCACCTATACAAAGACACTGTTTCACCTATACATAGAGGGTGCTTCACCTATACATATAGTCTGTTTCACCTATACATAGACACTGTTTTACCTATACAAAGACAATGTTTCACCTATACATAGACACTGTTTCACCTATACATAGACGGTGTTTCACCTATACAAAGGCACTGTTTCACCTATACAAAGACACTGTTTCACCTATGCATAGACACTGTTTCACCTATACATAGACACTGTTTCACCTATACATAGACACTGTTTCACCTATACATAGACACTGTTTCACCTATACAAAGACACTGTTTCACCTATACATAGACACTGTTTCACCTATACATAGACACTGTTTCACCTATACATATACTAGTACTCCGTTTCACCTATACAAAGACACTGTTTCACCTATACATAGAGGGTGCTTCACCTATACATATAGTCTGTTTCACCTATACATAGACACTGTTTCACCTATACAAAGACAATGTTTCACCTATACATAGACGCTGTTTCACCCATACATAGAGGGTGTTTCACCTATACATAGAGGGTGTTTCACCTATACATAGACACTGTTTCACCTATACATAGGCGCTGTTTCACCTCTACATTGACACTGTTAACACAGACGGCGTTTCACCTGAACAAAACACTGTTTCACCTCTACATAGACACTGTTTCACCTATACAAAGACACTGTTTCACCTATACATAGACACTGTTTCACACATACATAGACACTGTGTCACCTATACATAGACACTGTTTCACCTATACATAGACACTGTTTCACCTATACATAGACACTGTTTCACCTATACAAAGACACTGTTTCAGCCATATAGCGTGACAAACACGTATGTGATTTTGTAACTGAATACTGAATATAGTAGCCGGTGATGCAGGAAGAGTTTTTACTCTTAAACTCACTACAAATGTTTGCAGTTAATCAAATAGGAAGCAGACGAAGTATTGATTGAGACATTAAGGTAAACATTGGTTGGTAATATCATTACCGAATGAGTCAACTAAATCGATTGTACAATATGAAAGTTTACAAAAGTAATCTAAAACTACCTCATCGTGATATGACAGTGAATGTATCCCGGTTGGTGTAAGTATTCAGGTGTGAAATCAACACGTCGAAGAGTTTGGTGTATCAGAATGCAATTGGTACCATATACTTTAAAATCTTTCTAGAATATAGTTGGCAGCGGTACTAACCCTTACCCATCCAATGGAACTGCAACTCTCATCTACCTACAACGGTATTAGTAGATGCGACGTATCGGAAGAGTCATTTCCTAGCAGGCTAGACAAAGTTATAGATAGTGCGCGGTTGGTACAATAGTTCATTAACTGAGTTTAACACTTTAACATGTTTGAGCATTATGTCAATCCATTGAGGAGTAAAACTTCCATGAAGTTGGTCGTTTGCTGCAATGAAAGCAGTCGTACGTTGCATATAAATAGAAGGGACAAAACCTTTTCACCATTCATAAGAAACTCTGATAAAAGCAGAATCGATTGACAAATGTGACTTTATCATGACCATATAAATTTGTTTCACCAGTATTACAGCTGTACGATGTTGTTAGTAAACAAATCAAGTCTGGACCAGACAATCCAGTGATTGTCACCATGGGTTACGATGACAGAGCATGTGTTTATGAATCACTATGAAATAGTGATGATACCTGGTGTTCGCGAAAGGTGAGCGTATCCTGCCCCATCAAGTCAGAATAGAGAATTGCATCGGACATTATTTTTGTCGCTGATGAATAAAATTTGGAAATTTCCTCCACATGTCTACAATAGAAATTCTTCAAAGCTTTACTGAGGCCTTCAATGCTGTAACCTTGATCAAACAACTTCTGAGCAAAACCGAGACACCAGAAATGGGCATAGAAGTAGGGTATCGTCTTTGGGGTGACGACTGAACCCTTTGACCACGACTGACTGACTGGTTAAGTTTGGTTTTTACGCCGCAATATTCCAGCAACATCACGGCGGGGGACACCAGAGATGGGCTTCACACATTGTGCCCATGTGGGGATTCGAACCCGGGTCTTCGGCGTGACTGAGCCAACGCTTTAACCATAAGGCTACCCCACCGCCCCTTTGACCACGAGGCTACCCACTGATCCCATAGTTTACGGACACGTAAGAGACAATGCATGTACCTTGTGTTGAGTAACATGTAAACAAGAAAGGTATGACGCTCTTTGCAATCCTAAGAAATAGAGCACGCTCGACTGTACCTCAAACGTTGTAGAAATGTAAACACCAAAGGCTGGTGTTGAAATATTGCTCGACATGAAAGTTGACAATTGGGAAGTTGAAATCATCCCTTTTGTCATACAGCTTTGTGGAGAGTTTTGTGTCACTCTGACTCTTCCTGCATAAATCTAAATATGAAACCGTTGCGGTGGTTTCACTTGTCTTCTTAATGTCAAGTTCAGGTGGGTAAATTACTAATGTTATGAAAGCAGATAAAACGTAAGTTCCTCATCACTTTTAGGTGTGTACATGCAGGGGTCTGTTTATGAAAGATTCATACATAATAATGTTGCACGTGTTGAGCCCTACCTGTAGGAGTGGATAAGGAAATAGAGCGATCTTATGACATGTTGCACTCCCAGTCAAAAGCTGAGTGTCTCTGTCCACACGTTATGAGTGAGTGAGTGAGGTTAGTTTTACTCCGCACTCAGCAATATCACAGCTATATGGCGGCGGTCTGTAACTAATGGAGCCTGGACCACACAATCCGGTGATCAATAGCATGAGCATTTATCTGCGCAATGGGGAACCGATGACATGTGTCAACCAAGTCAGCGAGTCTGACCACCTGATCCCGTCAGTCGCCTCTTATGACAAGCATGGGTTACTGAAGATCAATTCTAAGCTATACCTTCACGGGTCACACGTTATGTGATCAAGCTTGCTCTGAAATAGTTCAGGTGTGGCCTTAACTCTCATCCAATACGGCTGCCACATGTCAAACATCTTTAGCCTAAAATTGTGTGTGTGTGTGTGTGTGTCTGTCTGTCTGTCCGTCTGTCTGTCCGTCCGTCTGTCTGTCTGTCTGTAAGTGTAAGTGTATATTATAAGTTGTTCAGTGGTCACAAGGGGAACATAAACAAACATCGAGGGTACATCAACCCATGGGCCCCGAGGGACCAGTGAACAACGTATTTATCTTATCGAACACCTTAATGTTGATATTGAATTGTTTGAAGCACGGGTACAAATCTTTTTGTAGCTATCGCTAGATCTTGTTGACAAGAAAAACAGATTTAGAGTTATCTCCCTTCCATCAATTTCCATTCGCGAAACATCGGTAATTTCCGTACATCATACGTGATTCAATGTTATTCGAGATAAAGAATTACTACCACAAACTACCAAATGAGTTGCCATTGACAGCGGGGTACATTGAAAATAATAGAAGGGCGCTCAGCCAATCAGAAAGCGACATTTATGTGTGAGAGGTAAGATAAATACATATATCCGCCACGATCTACGACTTTGTCTTGTTGGCTTTTGGGGTTGTTTTTTTGTTGGTGGTGTTGTTGTTATGGGGAATGAGTTCTTTATTTTATTTTCAATATTTTGCCTTGTTTCTAACGTGGCACTGGTGATATGCTCATTATGCTGTTTCTACCTTTCTTTCAACTGATGTCAACAATTGATGTTTTCACTTAGTTTCACTGTCGATATTTAAGCAAATCGTGCGAAAACTAGTCACCAACCACTAACGGTCTAACCATCATATAAAAACAGCATCAGACCCAAGTTGTCCAATTACAGAACGTGTTGCAGAACTGGGACCTTGCTGCTCATGCCATAAACTCCAATTTATGGCAGAAAACGAAAGCCAGTGTCATCTGAAGTTTGCTGAGAAAACAATGAGTGACATGCTGGACATTTAGTCAAGAATAGACACCCTTTGAGGCAGCAGATATGTTACCCGCCTTGCTGATGTGTTACTACGTGCATATGAACAAAAGAAATCTGTTCGTACTGGTAAAACAAAAGACGGAAAAATGTTCAACTTAAGCTTCTCGAATTCAGGGATTTTATATCGTTCAATAATGGTTTACATTCCTTTCAATTTTTTTAAAAACCTGGGACACTATCCACAACACATTCGTAGCACTATGCCGCCCGTAAGTTACGGTAAAATAAAGAGTTACGATTGATTGTAACGTTATGAACGCTGGATCGGAGCTACGACAGTCGTAAGTCTATGTTGAAGTATGGGGGTTACGATCAACTTAGCGCTGCAATCGCTTTGAGGAACGGGGCCCAGAACTAGAAATAATGAGAACCATATCACCGCTTCATATCTGTTTCATATTCAGATGACTGTTTGACAAGAGGGATGACATGACATTTTCCCTTCCTTTCGGGCAATATTCTGTTAGAACTGGGTGCTGTTGTACAACACAAACTTAGCGCTAAGACCACCTAAAGTCCATGTTAAGGTATGGGAGCTACTGTCACCTTAGCGCTATGATCGCTCTGTACAACGGCACCCTGGGCCCCGTTTCACAAAGCTCTCGTAAGCCTAAGATCTCGTAACTTTTCTCGTAGCATTCGTACTTCCTATGTTACGGTATAGGAGGTACGAATGCTACGAGAAAAGTAAAGAGATCTTAGGCTTACGAGAGCTTTGTGAAACGGGCCCCTGGTCTTCTTGGTCTACCGTAGACAACGTTTTCAGGTATACTTGAACATGGTCTAACTACGGAAAAGAATAAATCGCGTTGTAAGACCCTTTCCCCAAAGATGTTTGGTCAACGTGACAATAAGCCCGGCAAAGATTTCGTTGTTGCTCCACTGCTTTATCATAATGTCACTAGTGCATGTTTTAACCCACTGTAGATATTCACTGCACTGCTAAATCAAGCAACCAGTGAAGATATGGGTTAGAATTGATCTTCAGTGAACCATGCTTGTTGTAAGAGGCGACTAACGAGATCAGGTGGTCAGGCTCGCTGACTTGGTTGACCACATGTCATCGCATCCAAATAAGATCAGTGTCCATGGTGTTGATCACTGGATTGTCTGGTTAAGACTCGATTATTTACAGACCGCCTCCATATAGCCGGAATATTCCCGAGTGCGGCGTAAAACTAAACTCACTCACTGCTAAATGAAGGTCTGTTTGGCTGTAGTTATAGCCTCCACGTAAGCTAATAAAACAAACAGGAAGCATGAATACTTGGCCAGGAAGTAAAATTTATCAAACAATTCAATACCAATTCATGGCTGAAATAGTGCAATCAAGACGACACTGTATTTTGGTGTTATGAAAGGACAATCAATTCAAATTTAGGCGATCAATGAAGGGTGTTGTTTATAGATTGATCAATTTATTACAAACATTTTTAACACGACAATTTAAAAACTGTACTGTTTCGAACCTTCAACCAATGTATATTTAACGACAGAGTGTGAAAATATTGATTATCGCTGTATCAGCAATTTTGCATACAAGCATGTATTTAGCTCCAATATAACCTAGAGATAGTAACATACAACATTAGGAAACAGGGCTATTGAATGATATTTAAATGTTTGGACAGTTAGAAATTCCAAACAGTTTTGACAACATGATAACAATGGATGGGTGAGTGAGTGAGTGAGTTTAGTTTTACGCCGCACTCAGCACTATTTCAGCTATATGGCGTCGGTCTGTAAATAATCGAGTCTGGACCAGACCATCCAGTGATCAACAGCATGAGCATCGATCTGCGCAATTGGGAACCGATGACAAGTGTCAACCAAGCCAGCGAGCCTGGCCACAGGATCCCGATGGATTGGTGAAAACGTCACACTGAAATGTAACGTGATTCTAAGTTCAGTATTGTTTTGTTTGTATATGTTTTTGATTTGATGGAATAGTTTCACAAAACCACTGTGTCAAAGATTTGTTTTTACTTATGTGCTAATTATTTAGCAATATTTCAACTACACTGCAAGTAATCCAGCTTGGACCAGACAATCCAGTGATTCACATAACGAGCATGATTCTGGGAAAAAGAGACACGGGCAACCAATGTAGTCTTGTGCTACATTCATTTTCCGAGGATTTGGAGGAAATATACAGATCACGTTCAAACCAACGCTAATGGTTAATGCCTTTACCGAAGGTAGTAATGCAGAAGAGTACGACTGCGTATATAGGGCTGTATCCGCTCTTACAGGCTCACACAGATTGTGATACCTGTGATGGAAATGGTTCTCTGAGAATTGTGGGCTCCTGTAAACATCAATGGCTGATTGTACTGATTAAATACCAAATCAAGGAGTTCGATTTACGTTTTTATCGAGAGTGGTTACATGGTTATTTCCAGGAAAGCGAACGCCTCATTCTGGAGCGTTATCTTATGAGCCGACCACTCGATAGTGGCCTCCGCTGTATAGATGATAGAGCACGGATTGTGAGTGGAGAGTGATATACTGATATACTGGATAAGGTGTAATTTAGTGAAAGGATAGTGATATACTGGATAGAGCACGGAATTCTGAATAGTGCGCTTTGATATACTCGATAGAGCGTAGAAGAGTGAATAGCGGTATGGTAGATAGAGCATGGAGAATATCTACAGCTGATATTCTGGATAGAAGGTGAAATAGTGAATCGAGCATGGTAGAGGTATAGTGGATAGAGTGTGGGTAGTGAACACTAGGGCTGCGCAATATAACCGGTTTACCGGCATTTTACCGGTTCAGACATGAAATCGATACGTATTGCGATACCCGGATCGAAAACCGGTTTTCGACATGCATTCGGAAAACTTCGTAACACTCGGAAACCTTCGGATATTTCCGTTTTCACACCGGAAATCAAGTTAGTTCGGTTTTGAAGTTGTGTTCTTAATTTTGTTCAAGTGTTTCGCAATGTTTTGGATCTGAATGTTATATATATATATTTACTCATTATTGACCAGTGATCCCTGATATGTCCTGACCAGGTCAAGTTGCTGTCTAAAATCTCAGGGCTTTTTTGAAAGTGGAGAAACTAGTTCAAACTAGTAACCACTGTGATGATGTTAATTTGTTCTTTCCCTTTGTTTCCTTCATTTTAACATGATTAAAAGGTTTTATTAAAGCTTAATCAAGCATAGAGATTTTGTTGTGTTTTTGCTTTATAAATCAAGCATTAACTCGATTATAAGTAATTTTTTATTAAAAACATATTCGTGCAATATATCGCAATATGGAAATTCTCTGCAATACCCACCCCTAGTGAACACAGCGTCATATATAGAGTCTGATGTAATGGATAGAGTATGAAATAGTGAATAGAGCGTGATATACTTGGTGTTGTGTGGAATAGTGGACAGAGCTTCCGATATAGTGGATAGAGCGTGATATACTTGGTGTTGTGTGGAATAGTGGACAGAGCCTGATATATAGTGGATAGAGCGTGATATACTGGGTGAAGCGTGGAATAGTGAATAGAGCCTGATATAGTGGATAGAGCGTGATATACTTGGTGTTGTGTGGAATAGTGAACAGAGCCTGATATAGTGGATAGAGCGTGATATACTTGGTGTTGTGTGGAATAGTGGACAGAGCCTGATATAGTGGATAGAGCGTGATATACTGGGTGAAGCGTGGAATAGTGAATAGAGCCTGATATAGTGGATTATTTATAGACCTCCGCAACTAAGCTGGAACACTGCAGCTTGCGACATTAGAGGACCAACCAACTAACCAAAATCTGCGGCGTAAAACTAAACTCCCTCAGTCACTCACTCGTGGTTCAAATTTTCACAAAACGGCGCTAAGTTACCGTAGCGCTGCCTTGACCATAACACGAATACTGTATCATACATAGACGTTGTGAAGCCCTGGTTTGGATCGAATTTACCTGCTCTATTAACTGTATAGCTAAAATATTTAGTTCGAGTTATGTTTTCGGAGCTTGAGCAATTGATTGTCTGGTCTGGACTCGATTATTTACAGACGGCAAGCATATAGCTGGAATATTCCTGAGTGCGGCGTTAAACAACAACCCAACCCAAATCGAGTGATGTTCGCAGCACACACCATTGTCCTGTCACAAAACATTCATTGTCGGCTTCCTCGTTGATAGGAGACCAATACAGTTTGTTCAGGAACAAGTTTGTTGTATTGTGCCTTTGTTACATTTGACCCTAAACATATCGACACAACATAACATCAAACGATAACATATCTACCTATATAAAATAATTATGATACTCATGTGATGTTTTTAAGTCATATTTTTTCTTTCCGACGCAATTTTGAGTGGTCATAACGTGATATCGCAGCCAACATGTACATTATCAGACAAATGTTTGTGTGGTCATAACGTGTTATCGCAGCCAACATGTACATTATCAGACAAATGTTTGTGTGGTCATAACTTGGTATCGCAGCCAACATGTACATTATCAGACAAATGTTTGTGTGGTCATAACGTGGTATCGCAGCCAACATGTACATTATCAGACAAATGTTTGAGTGGTCATAACGTGGTATCGCAGCCAACATGTACATGAGACAAATGTTTGAGTGGTCATAACGTAACGTAGCATCGCAGCCAACATGTACATTATCAGACAAATGTTTGTGTGGTCATAACGTGGTATCGCAGCCAACATGTACATTATCAGACAAATGTTTGTGTGGTCATAACGTGGTATCGCAGCCAACATGTACATTATCAGACAAATGTTTGAGTGGTCATAACGTGGTATCGCAGCCAACATGGGTACATTATCAGACAAATGTTTGTGTGGTCATAACGTGGTATCGCAGCCAACATGTACATTATCAGACAAATGTTTGTGTGGTCATAACGTGGTATCGCAGCCAACATGTACATTATCAGACAAATGTTTGTGTGGTCATAACGTGGTATCGCAGCCAACATGTACATTATCAGACAAATGTTTGTGTGGTCATAACGTGGTATCGCAGCCAACATGTACATTATCAGACAAATGTTTGTGTGGTCATAACGTGGCATCGCAGCCAACATGTACATTATCAGACAAATGTTTGTGTGGTCATAACGTGGTATCGCAGCCAACATGTACATTATCAGACAAATGTTTGAGTGGTCATAACGTGGTATCGCAGCCAACATGTACATTATCAGACAAATGTTTGTGTGGTCATAACGTGGTATCGCAGCCAACATGTACATTATCAGACAAATGTTTGTGTGGTCATAACGTGGTATCGCAGCCAACATGTACATTATCAGACAAATGTTTGTGTGGTCATAACGTGGTATCGCAGCCAACATGTACATTATCAGACAAATGTTTGAGTGGTCATAACGTGGTATCGCAGCCAACATGTACATTATCAGACAAATGTTTGTGTGGTCATAACGTGGTATCGCAGCCAACATGTACATTATCAGACAAATGTTTGTGTGGTCATAACGTGGTATCGCAGCCAACATGTACATTATCAGACAAATGTTTGTGAAATCAATACTGACACCAGGAACATGCGGTAGTTACATCGTTCGGGATTCATCGGCGCATTGACATAAAGGTGGTACTTGTTGGTTTAACATCGTAAACTTTTCAGATTCAGGAAACAATATTCATACTAAAATTGAAGTGTAACTGTACACCGATTCAATTTAAACTTGAAATCAGACAAATTAAATTCGGTTCAGACACGACCTGATAGTTCAATGCTAACACCGCAAACATTTCAGCTTCGGGAGACGATTCAGGAGGGCGGTAGTGGGGGGATAGCCTAGTGGTTAAAGCGTTCGTTCGTCATGTCGAAAACCCGGGTTCGAATCCCCACATGGGTACGATGTGTGAAGCCCAATTCTGGTGTTCCCCGCAGTGATGTTGCTGGAATATTGCTAAAAGCGGGGTAAAACCTCACTCATTCACTCAGCTAAAACTGTACATTTTGTCCATTAAAAATGAATTCCATCCGGGTGATGTGAAAATTCTGAGTACGTGAAACCTCTGTCTTATCAAACTCGCATATTTTCCATATTCATGATGTTAACATTTTAAAATATTTTACGCATTTCATGAATTATACTACAGAATTCCGTTTCATTATGATTACTTTTAATCCATAATGATCAATGGAATATTAGTAACGAAACGCTTTCATCATAAAATGGGAGAGTTATTTGATGATCTTTGCAACATAATTTAATACATGTATATTTATATTAATAAGTAATTAATATTTCAAAGTAGGGATATCTCTTTTTTTTAAACCGATGTCACAAATATTGATATTTTATATCTTTAATAAGACAAATAGTTTAACAGTGTAACGGGACACCTGGTTGAGATTTGCAATAGTCATTGTACGTCAGATGCCCGTAGATTTTGTTGGATGATTGGCTAAAGCCCAAATCTTTTTGCGTTCAAGTCGAAAATAGGACAATAACTCGAAGTCATATCGTACACCTCTGACGAAAACTGAGAAACAGACTGTAAACCAACCTACCTGAAAGGTATCGATCAGTGTGGTCAGTTTGGTCAGTGTGGTATGTTGCTAACCCGTCCGTCCAGTGTGGTGTCTCACTTGTCCTATCCACACAAACTATTAATCCACAACAGGGAAGTTTTCGTTGAGGAAAAAGTAGCAAAACGCCATCAACTGTTCTACATGTCACTCTATGTGTATATATTTAGACAATCAACATTGGAGCAAGCCTGGCACGCCCAGATAACTCATCTGAATATATTCACTCTGTCCAGGTGTATTCACGTGGGTCAGCATCTTGAGGAAACTTTCAACTGTGAATACGAGCTAGCCAGTATGTACATTTTCAGAGAGAGGCCGGCTGACTGAATAAGACTAAAATCTGTGAGCTGATTATATGTTAAGTGAATAGACGATGTAATGATTTATTCAAGACATATAGTCGATTCAGAATTGATTATTGAATATCGGCCAAGCAAAAGCAAATAAGATCATAATGGCTTGATCGACACGATTTTATCTGTTTCAGAAGTTTCACATGATACACCATGTGTAGATCATAGGGTCAGATCGTGTAGATCATAGGGTCAGATCAGCAAGGGAAGTTCATGATCGGACATGGTACACCATGTGTAGATCATAGGGTCAGGTCATCAAGGGAAGTTTATGATCAAACATGATACACCATGTGTAGATCATAGGGTCAGATCATCAAGGGAAGTTTATGATCGGACATGGTACACCACTTGTAGATCATAGGGTCAGATCATCAATGGAAGTTTATGATCAAACATGATGCACCATGTGTAGATCATAGGGTCAGATCATCAAGGGAAGTTTATGATCAGACATGATACACCACTTGTAGATCATAGGGTCAGATCATCAAGGGAAGTTTATGATCAAACATGATACACCACGTGTAGATCTTAGGGTCAGATCATCAAGGGAAGTTTATGATCAAACATGATACACCACGTGTAGATCATAGGGTCAGATCATCAATGGGAGTTTATGATAAAAAATGATACACCACGTGTAGATCATAGGGTCAGATCATCAAGGGAAGTTTATGATCAAACATGATACACCATGTGTAGATCATACAGTCAGATCATCAAGGGAAGTTTATGATCAAACATGATGCACAACGTGTAGATCATAGGGTCAGATCATCAAGGGAAGTTTATGATCAAAACATGATACACCACGTGTAGATCATAGGGTCAGATCATCAAGGGAAGTTTATGATCAAACATGATGCACTACGTGTAGATCATAGGGTCAGATCATCAAGGGAAGTTTATGATCAAACAAGGTACACCGCGTGTGGATCATAGGGTCAGATCATGAAGGAAAGTTTATGATCAAACATGATACACCACGTGTAGATCATAGGGTCAGATCATCAAGGGAAGTTCATGATCGGGCATGATATTCCACGTGAAGATGATA
The DNA here is from genome assembly GCF_003918875.1 of Haliotis rubra. Classification (NCBI taxonomy): domain Eukaryota; kingdom Metazoa; phylum Mollusca; class Gastropoda; order Lepetellida; family Haliotidae; genus Haliotis; species Haliotis rubra. The sequence continues at coordinate 191,239 of NW_025765308.1, forward strand.
TCGTCACATGCATCATCAAGGGAAGTTCATGATCGGGCACAATACAAAATCAAAATTCGATTTTCTTTTAAAAGTCCTTAGTATTTATCAATATATGGTGTTAATTAAATTCCATATTTTAGTTCAGTGCTTGTGGGAAGGAGATATACTAGTTTTTCTTTGCACCACACTGGAGGAAGACCCCGGACAGCTGGTACGCAGACAATCTAGTCTGCCACAGTGAAGGAAGACCCCGGACAGCTGGTACGCAGACAATCTAGTCTGCAACAGTGAAGGATGACCTCGGACAGCTGGTACCCAGACAATCTAGTCTGCCACAGTGAAGGAAGACCCCGGACAGCTGGTACGCAGACAATCTAGTCTGCAACAATGAAGGATGACCTCGGACAGCTGGTACCCAGACAATCTAGTCTGCCACAGTGAAGGATGACCTCGGACAGCTGGTACGCAGACAATCTAGTCTGCCACAGTGAAGGATGACCTCGGACAGCTGGTACCCAGACAATCTAGTCTGCCACAGTGAAGGATGACCTCGGACAGCTGGTACGCAGACAATCTAGTCTGCAACAGTGAAGGATGACCTCGGACAGCTGGTACCCAGACAATCTAGTCTGCCACAGTGAAGGAAGACCCCGGACAGCTGGTACGCAGACAATCTAGTCTGCAACAATGAAGGATGACCTCGGACAGCTGGTACCCAGACAATCTAGTCTGCCACAGTGAAGGATGACCCCGGACAGCTGGTACGCAGACAATCTAGTCTGCAACAGTGAAGGATGACCTCGGACAGCTGGTACCCAGACAATCTAGTCTGCCACAGTGAAGGATGACCTCGGACAGCTGGTACGCAGACAATCTAGTCTGCCACAGTGAAGGATGACCTCGGACAGCTGGTACCCAGACAATCTAGTCTGCAACAGTGAAGGATGACCTCGGACAGCTGGTACGCAGACAATCTAGTCTGCAACAGTGAAGGATGACCTCGGACAGCTGGTACCCAGACAATCTAGTCTGCCACAGTGAAGGAAGACCCCGGACAGCTGGTACGCAGACAATCTAGTCTGCAACAATGAAGGATGACCTCGGACAGCTGGTACATTCAGACAATCTAGTCTGCCACAGTGAAGGATGACCTCGGACAGCTGATACGCAGACAATCTAGTCTGCAACAGTGAAGGATGACCTCGGACAGCTGGTACCCAGACATTCTAGTCTGCAACAGTGAAGGATGACCTCGGACAGCTGGTACGCAGACAATCTAGTCTGCAACAGTGAAGGATGACCTCGGACAGCTGGTACCCAGACAATCTAGTCTGCCACAGTGAAGGAAGACCCCGGACAGCTGGTACGCAGACAATCTAGTCTGCAACAGTGAAGGATGACCTCGGACAGCTGGTACCCAGACAATCTAGTCTGCAACAGTGAAGGATGACCTCGGACAGCTGGTACGCAGACAATCTAGTCTGCAACAGTGAAGGATGACCTCGGACGGCTGGTACCCAGACAATCTAGTCTGCAACAGTGAAGGGATTGTGTAAGTCATGAGCAGTCGGAGTCGAAAGTCCAGCGACTCACAGAGAACCAACGACTCAAACATATACAGACATACGACACAAACGCATATACAGACACACACAAAGACACACGACACAAACACATACATAGACAGACACACTCATGCTTATACACACAACGACACACACACATGCACAGACGCAGATAGACACAGGCGGATACTCACAGACACACGACACAAACACATACATAGACTGACTGACTGAGTTGTGAGTCTGGAAGTGAGTGTGTAAATGAATATGGTTTCACGCCGCTTTTAGCAATATTCCAGCAACATCACGGCGGGGGACACCAGAAATGGGCTTCACACACTGTACCCATGTGGGGATTCGAACCCGGGTCTTCGGCGTGAAGAGCCAACGCTTTAACCACTAGGCTACCCCACCGCTCCATACATAGATAGACACACTCACACTTATACACACAACGACACACACACATACACAGACACAGATAGACACAGGCGGATACTCACAGACACACGACACAAACATCTACAGACACACGACACAAACGCATATACAGACGCAAACGCATATACGGACACACGACACAACGCATATACAGACACACGACACAAACGTATATACAGACACAAGACGCAAACGCATATACAGACACACGACACAAACGCATATTCAGACACACACAAAGACACGCAGCGACACAAACTTAATATGCACACACATACGACACAACGCATACACAGGTACAGATACACACATACAGACACTCGACGCAAACACATACACATATATAGACACACAAAGACACACACACACACACACACACACACACACACACTCACACTGGGCGGCTTCCTTCGTGAATTTCTGACACACATTCAGATGCCGTGGTTTGACTGAATATTGAATACATTCATGTAGAATGATGACAATATTTCTGTACATACAACTTCTTTATTCAGTACAGGCGACGTTTCGACATAGATTCGATTGTAGTTGTCAAGCAAGCGGTGTACATTCACGCATGCGTGTATTGTGTACAAGGAAAAGTATCACAAGTTACCAAATGGACACGGTAACAATAAACCAACGCTAGGATTGAAACCAGGTAGTACAAACAATGTCACAATGTCACAATCGAAAAGCGTCAGTAACAAAGCGCTTTTGTTTACCAACAACCAATCTGTTTACTTTTTGAAGTCGTTTGTATCCTCAAGGCTTTTGTTCATCGAAACGCAAGCATTTCACTTTTTGAATGGCTATGAGGAAAATTCCATTCACGGCATATGATATGTGTAGTTGTTAGAACCAGAAAGGCTACCTTAATGGCAGTAAGAATCAACAGAGTATATTTACAGTTTGATAACAGTGGCGCCCACGTTTAATGTGTGCAGCAAAGGGGGAGGGGTAGGGTGGGACGGAACAAATCTACATACATGAAAGTCTAAATGTGTTTCACACTGTGCACTATACCCGCACGAGGAAGACATATTTATATGAGTGAGGGAGTGTGTTTTTTCGCCTCGTTTAGCAATATTCCAGCAATATCACGGCGGGGACACCTTTCAAAAGGGCTTCACACATGTACATTGGACCCATGTGGGGAATCAAACCCGGCTTCCCCTACACCGCCCAATCTTTATAGGAATGTGTTCCTTTACAATATAATGTACAACAAAAATAATCGTACCTAAAATCGAATATAGGTTTGAAAACAGAGCAATACCGGTTTAAAATCGATCACCGTTATACCCCTCACAACTAACGCGTTTTACAACAACACCCTTTTAACTGGCTAGCACCCTGTTTTACACCTAGACCGTTTTATACCTCTTACATCCCGCTTACACAGTTTTACACCTGTTTTACATCTACCAACCATTTTACACCTAGACCCGCTTTTTATACCTACATCCTGCTTTGACAGTTTGCCACACCTGTTTTACATCTACAACTATTTTTACACCTAGGACCGCTTTATACCTCCACATCCTGCTTACACAGTTTTACACCCGTTTTTACATCTACAACTATTTTACACCTAGACCCGCTTTATACCTACATCCCAAGCTTTACACAGTTTTACACACCCGTTTTACATCTACAACCATTTTACACCTAGACCCGCTTTATACCTACATCCTGCTTACACAGTTTTACACCTGTTTTACATCTACAACTATTTTACACTCTAGACCCGCTTTATACCTTCCGCGATCCTGGCTTAACAGCAGTTTTACACCTGTTTTACATCTACAACTATTTTACACCTAGACCCGCTTTATACCTTACATCCTGCTTTCACACAGTTTTACACCTGTTTTACATCTACAACTATTATTTTACACCTAGACCACGCTTTATATACCTACATCCTGGCTTACACAGTTTAAAAAGCGACATCCCTCTGTTTTCCGTCCGTTATTCAACTTCAGAGGGGTAACCTGGCCCAGAACCAGTAGCAAATATTCCATGTCGGCTGTGGGGTTTGAATCTATATCGGGAACATTTTGGGTTTCGAGGTAGATGGGACTGAAGCACTCATCACGAGATATCCGAGATTCGATACAAACACAAGCCGATGACTGAATAAGGAATACGCAGAAACCAAGTTGTAATTCGAGACTGTCGTAAGTTCGACACATCAAATCTCGACAGAATGGTCTTTCACTGTGTGTGAAAGGGGCGGAGGGATAGCTCAGTGGTTAAAGCGTTCGCTCGTCACGCCGTCGATAACCCGTGTTCGAATCCCTACATGGGTACAATGTGAATCCCATTCTGATGATATTGCTGAATATTATGTGCCGCGTAAAACCAAACTCACTCACTACCACTGTATGTGAAGGCACGTCAATCCGATATGAAACAGACGTAAAATATCTCTTTTATGGTATCCATGCACTTGAAAATGCGATTTGTCTTACTAGTGTTCGTATGGCACCCGCCGTAATAATATTGCTGGAATATAGCTAAAAAGTGGTGTGAAAATATTGATTATCGCTGCATCAGCACCTTTGCACCTGCTTTGCGACGAAAACGATACTTTACAAGCATATAGTTAGCTGCAACATAGCCTAGAGATAGCAACATACAACATTATGGAAGCGGAGCCATTGGAGAGCTAAGTACGATGACAAATGGACAAGGAGTGAGTGAACGCCGCACTGAAACAACATCTCTCCAGCCATACGGCGGCGGTCTGTAAACAATCGAGTCTCGGCCAGACAATCCAGGCAATCAAACAGTAAATGAGCATCGATCTGCGCAAATGGGAACCGATGACATGTGTCAACCAAGTCAGCATAGCCCAGCCACACGATCCTGCGTTAAGCATCGCCCTCTCTTACGATACGCTACGGCTACTGAAGATCAATATTCTAACTCGACCTTCACCGGTACGGCGTAAACTCCAACTCTACTCTTCGTATGGCCTCGAACAAAGGCGATGCGTGGATATTTAGCTACCATCACTCATAACAATCAGATCCTTTAGTCATAAAGTTAATAGATATGAAAAACTGAACGGGTTCCATCCCTTTGTAATACGTACATATTGAAAACGGCCGCTTGATTCGTTTTATTATAACGCGTTTCTTTGCTGAGCAGTAGTGCGATGTGTAAGCCATGAATCAGTACTAAAATGAAAACAGGTCATCAGCAAAAGCGCACAACATATATACTTCTTTGATGAACGTCTCTGCAAATAGTGAGTGAGCTTTAGTTCATACACTTTGCCTCGCTTGATTGGTATATGCTGTCATCGTATCCCCCAATTGCGGCAGATCGATGCTCATCAAGTTGATCACCTGATTTACAAAACCATTACATCTCGAATATTGCTTGGAACGCAAGTAAAATCAACATACCAACCAACCATACAGAATCAAAATATTGCTGGAAGCGGAGTTAAAATCATACAGCGTCTCAGCACTTTCTAGTACCCCTGGAAACTATTCCGTTGAGAGGGGATGAACAGTTCCTTATACGCCTCCACCGGAATCTCGCCGAACACTCTCGACAATCTGTAGAGAGTGAAACCCTTGTTAATCCGAAAACCTCGTCGTTATCCCAGTGCAAATATGTTCCGTTGTTACCAAGACTCTTTCAAAATGCAGACCAGATAAAGTGCAGAGGCATGCACTCTGTTTCTTCATTTTGTCCTCTAATTGACACAAAACGCGTAGCAAGCATCCTATGTACCACGCGGCCATTTTATGGCATTATCCTTCGCCAAGAACTGGGAAGAGACGGACCGAGTGCCATTCCTGGACGCACATGCAAACGCGAACTCCTACTTCCTGACACACACAGCCGCGACAAACAAAACGGGACGCTGCAAACAGAAAACGAAAATGTGGATTTGGATTTGTTTTAGCAGTACTTCCAAATTCAAAAGTGATATGATGGGTGGGATGCAAGTACTGAGTCATGGGAGACAAGAGAAAATGTGTTTTAACATAATTCAGCGCAAACTCCGGCGGTGTGTGGTCCTGCAAGTGTAGAGCTCAGGTCACAACTTCAGCTGAAGGCTTAGCGTTGGTCGCGGACAGTCTCGATGTGGGTGACCGTGTTTGGCAGCTCTGACTCCTGAGAGTTTCTAGGACTTCAGTCTCGCCTCACAATGGTTAATATGTCGCTATTACGTGGTTCTACCTTTAGGCAAGTGGAGCTTTGTTCAAACTCTGGCCTCCTGTCCACCCAGCAGTAAAAATTGGGTACCTTGTGTATGATACGATGGTAGTCTGAATTTGAACTTTGAGCGCCTCATGGCGACCGTCGGTTGTATTCTCCATTGGAGAAGTTCTCTGTACCTGTTGACTAGGTAATATGTCAATGTTGAGTACGTAATGTGCATGGATAAACGCCCAACATAAATGGACTATTATTATTATTATTATAATTATATTGAACTGCTAAATTACATATTTTGTTTTTGCTTGTGCATCGCAGCACTCATACCTTTTCTACTCTATATCACGGAGGGAATCTGGTAAAATGGATAATCGAGTCTGGACCTCAGACAATCCAATGATTGACATCGTGAGCATCTGTCTATACAATTGGGGTACGATGACAGCGAATTCAGCGTGCTTGATCTACTCCCACTTATCATCAGTCGCTCTTCTACGACAAGCACGCTGGGTTGTTGAGACTACGGCTTAACCTGGTTCTTAACGGGTCCTTAGCGTTTATATATTACATGTAACTGACGCGGTATGCATGAGTGATAACCTGCAGTTAGTATCCAGTACTTCCCTACCGATATAACATGCTGCAATTTAACATGAGAACCCAACCTGTGCGATACGCTGAAGATGATGCGATGATGATGACAGATGATGATAGATGATGATGAAGAAGATGATGATGATGACGAAGATAGATGAAGATGGTGATGATGATGAAGATGATGAAGATTGATATTGATGATGATGATGATGATGATTAGATTCAACCCCCACAGACTCTGCGGATGGAGTAAAGCGATTAATCTATTCTTTCATACACCGTTTAATGGAACATCCATATGCATGGCGGTAAATCTGGTCGCTGCCTATTTCGTTGAAAATATTGCCAATGAGACGTAAAATATTAATCCCAAACAACCAAGCTCTGAAAAAATACCATCGAGCACAATAACTATTCATTTTAACAACATTAAATGTCAAATCCAGATCTTCCACCTGACGTTGGAAAACAACGTTCCGCGAATACCACATACAAACTTCTAGACCTTAAGGTATCGTGGTACTGTATGACTTGAAGCTCATGACAGTCAATCACTGGACTGTGCGTGATACTGACTCTTGAGTATTGACACGTCGCCGTCAAGCATAGCTGGAATGATTGCTGAATGCGACGTTAATCATTAAACGCGCGTGATACAAACTTAATTGTTGAATATTCTAACTACAAGCCTATTCGTAAGAGTCATGAACGGCACGTTCCGTGTTTGCAACTTTATAAGAAACAACTTCTAAGTGATTTGGAATACAGCAATCATTTCCTCCAATATGTCCCGGTAAAGATTCCCCCACTACGGGCACAATACGCGGAAGCCCATTACCGCGTGTCTCTGGCGATATCGCTGTAATATTGCTAAAAAGCGGAGTAACCTTCAAACCCACTCACCACCTGATAACGTACACGGGCAGTCAAGTCATCCACCCGCATCATCTCTCAACTGGTCCGGTCTCCTATAACCCGATCCAGTCAGTCGCCATCATTCATCCGTCACCGCTATGGGCACCGTCACATATCAACCGCCAAGCGTGACGCGCAATAACGGGCTCGTACTATAGCGTGAACATGGCATATCTTGAGACCGTTTAGGGTTTCCTTCCAGGGATATACCCTGTAAGTGCGAAGAGTCAAGGGTTAAATCGGTTTGAGAGTGATTTGGTCATCACGGATACAGCCTGGTTGGAGAGCTGCCGTCTTGGTTTTAAGCAACTCTCGACTCCGTCAAGCAGGGCACACGCGAACTAAGGACCGTGGGAAGGGCAAGATTAAATCTTTAACTCTTTAGTCCTGGTGAACAGCAATTTCATTTCAGTGGTATGTGCGCCTGGTGCATCCGACATCTGACAAGGAACACGTTAAGTTTATAACACAAAGCTCAGCAGTAGGGTGGGGTGACCTGCTAAGGGCTTGCAGTGGTGAAGATTGATTATAGTACACCCCTCCAGACCATTTTTGAATTTCCTGCATGGTGGTTATTCTTGTACACATATACATCTTCTAGATAATGTTTCTTTCAAAATATTATTAGTGAACAGAGGTGATTACCGAAGGGTATAAGCAGATTATGGTAAAGGTAAGGATGCATGCTTTATCCTCCTTAGTTAATGACATCTAAACTTTACATATTTCTGTGGAATTATTGGGTAACTCGATGACAGTGAAATATATATAGGATTGATTTTTAGGCATGTTTTCAGAAAAATAACTGTACATATGTCTCCTAAAGTATTCTAATATTCACATGCGTCGGTCTACAAATGATCGTATCAGCGAATCTTTCCTCAACAAAAGTAAAACAAAACCTTATATATTCTTGATTCTTCCAATTTTATTCTGCTGTCAAAAGGCGTGCTTATTACTCCTGAGTGCCACCTGAAGGCGAGAGATGCAATGCTAGCTTGGTATTTTCAGGAACTGAAAATTACACTTATCAAGCGGCAAATATCGTTAGGAACTCATCAACAAAACTGAATTTCTCGTGGCTATTTTTCAACACTTGGTGTACAGGTAAGATTTTACAAACAAAACAAGAAAGTCCTTTTAGAACGAATTCATTTATCTCTGACAATGTTGAGAATGGTTCAGCCAAAGCGCACTATGCGTTCCGTAATCTGATTTTTTCCTTTTGTAGATATTTACAGTAAATTGGTTTTTAGCTGCCTTTAGCAATATTCCGTATAATATCACAGCAGGCAACGAGCGATCGCTTTTAACTACGAGGCTACCCCACCGCCCCCTAGATATCTACAGAAGCGCGTCGAAATTAACACAGCACACTGTTAACAGTTATAATTGAAATGCATCATCAAATACCGGCACCCTAAAAAATAATGTGAGCAACAATACCAATGAACAAATTTAAAAATATTACCTTGCTACATTATTACTTTCATGGTTTGGAGAATAAAGTCAATATATCATTTAATGAAATAAAGGATTTCTAAAAAAATATATAAACATAAAAACGGCAAACCATTAACTTCTGCTGTATATTAGTCTTCAACAACATAATATCTCCGGTGTGGGTGGAAAATGGTGAAAGAAATTCAAATACTTGTATTTCAAATGAAGAATATTCTATCGAGCGATACTGCTGCGTTGCAGAGAAAAAGATAAACGGTGGAAATATTAAAATGATTAGCCGCCCAACGCTGCCGCATGTCAATACAGCAACGTGATGAAAATGTTCCGTCGTGCAAGACTATATTTTATGCTTGATCCCCATCTCGCCTTTGTGACATGTCAGTATGGGCCTGGATAAATAATCTTGATCTCAATAACACTTGAAATAAAAGCCAGTCTATGCTAAATAGACTTCGCTTTCCCCTTTATCCAACAATGCTAGCGTCGTAAACTCGACCTCGTTCTTTCATACTAATGTATTCCACGCTGCCGAGCGGTTCTACGCTCGGAGATTTGACTTATAGGCCGTCAATCAATGGAAACACGAGGCACTCGCTGGCAATACCAGTCGCACCTGGCTCTTCCGAAATTACGTGCGTAAAATGATGTGCGTTGTAGATTCTATAGATGCGTCGGTTCTAGCACGGGTTTCACGTGCAAATAGTACACTGTTCCGGGTATTCAGATATGTATAGCATCGATGACGGATTGATTGTCGTTTCTAACAATACAGGAAGGATCTGCAACAATCAGCAGTTGATAAGAGCATTACGTTAACTCGTATTTCGAAATATTTAAATCGCATCTATAAATTGTGACTTACCTATGGTTGTGCGTCTCCAATAAGGCGTTTTATGGTTAAATTTCTTCGGCCCTATGGGCTACAGCAGATCCGGGCTAGAATTGATCTTGAATGGACCCATGCTCGTAAGAGCCAACTCAACGGGAATCGGGCGGTCAGGCTCGCTGACTTGGTTGAGTCATTACGTCATCTTATCTTAGGGCGGAAACGTGCTACCCTACATGCTAGTAGAACTCGCGGTAACTTCTGGCTCTCGGTTGATACATACTGGTAACGTAATCCGTAAAATTTCGGCATTTTCGGCCTTTGGCACCGCTCATTTTGTTAACCCTTTACACCCTTCCTAACCATCCAGGAAACAGAATCATCTTCGTCAAAAATTCATGCCATTACCTTGCCATGACGGTCGCCGGATTTTCCCGAAGTAAGTAGCCTCACATACGAAATCTAAAACGTACTGGAACCGAAGGTCTCGTACCACAATGTGTACCGTACCGTGCAGTATTTCTTCCGTTTCCACCCCGCCAAATTCCCTGTGATCCCAATTGACCCGTGAAGGTCCGGGTTAGGAATGAACTTTCAGTAACTCCATGCCTGTCGCAAGAGGCGACTCAACGGGATCGGGCGCGGATCAGGCTCGCTGGCCTACTGGCTGACACGTCATCGGTTCCCCACCGCGCCAGATCGGATGTTCATAGCGCTCGTTAGATCACCGACCGGTCTGGGGTCCAGGCTCGATTATTTTACAGACCCCAACGCCATTGTAGCTGGAATATTGCGGAGCGCGGCGTAAAATTAAACCATATTCTCCGTACTTTAATCGTATCACTATTGTAGATTTGATCGCTGCTCGTGACGTCAATCACTGGATTGTCTAGTTCAGGAATCCGATTATTTCCACAGAGTGTCGCTATATAGCTGGAATATTGCAGAATGAGTAATATACATCGCTTCTAGGGCAGACCCCTCACCTTTCATCATTCACATATATTCGTCCAGCTCTTTGCTCCAATTTCCAGTCACAGCGATTTCCAATAAGGTGTCTTGGGCATACATCGACGTCTTTCCCTGCTATCAATAGCGGGCTTTAGTAAAGCACCGTTATGGGCAATGGGGTGCTTGTAAACGCCTTTGGGCCCGTATTGGGATGGGTGGTTTGTTGAACACGCCTAGCTCACCTAACGGATTCCGCCAGTTGAGTAGAGATGACAGGTGCTCTTAGTCTTTAATGATATGAGAGATAGGTTTCTTTACTGGTGGAAATCACTGTAAATACTTAATTGATCTGGTATCGATTAGCGGAGTTTTGAGCCCTGCCTAGCAGGATGACGGTAATAGGGCATTATGTTTGCCGCTAACGGGTAAATATTGTGACGCATCCGATTTTAATCGATTTAGTATGTTTACGCAACTGAACGAAGCATACCAA